>NW_024005941.1:6314-23874 GCF_014805625.2 Glossina fuscipes
CTTAAAAATGAAATTAATTTATTTTTTTTATGTATATTGTTAGCTGAAGTACAATATTAATCAAAAGTATCGCTTCCTGCCACCCTAGAGCTGATTTCTGTTTATGATCTCCATAAGCCACACATATAAGATAACTTTATAGCTTTACTACTTTATTTTACATTAGTATTAGTTGCGATTATTTAAAGGTAACTAATGAAATTATGAAATGAAATAAAATAAAAAGACGTACACACATACAGAATTCTAATGAAGTCTAATCTTCTATACCATGATATAAATTGTGGTAAGCCAATCTTTTCATTAATTAAAAATTCCGCATACTTATTGCTTATAATACAGAAAGGTAGTGTAAGGCTTCGTCTGACATGTATGTATGTAATTTACGGCAACCTACTAATCCCAATAGTAGAGAGTCGACGCAAATCGTTAGGCTGACGATTGCAGTTAGCTTTTTACTCATAGTGTTTTTTTAATAAATTTATATTCCCATAATAGCAAAAACTATTTTGTCCTACATTAGCACATATATAGAGATTATGTCTTTTTTTAAAAAATACGAATTCAATTAATGTTTAAAAAACTTTTAATTTTATTTTTAAAATGCTCGTATGTGTATTTTTAATACCATCGAAAACAATGAAATAAAATCAAAATATTGCGTTTGACAGATTTAGATTTTTTTTTTAAATTTCTTTTTTCTTCTAGAATTTGTAACCACTAAGAGTTTAAACAACAAAAGTATATCAAAATGTATATCACAAAAAAAAAAAAAAAAAAAAAAGTAACACACAATCTAGTTTTTATATAAATAAAAGTAAAGTAGATGCCTAGCATAGCAGTATGTGGAGGATGTCTGATAGAATAAACAAAGAGGCGTGAGAAACAGAGAGCAACAAGCATCATTCGTTAAGCTGCAATCGCCGGGTAAAGCTGTAAGATTAGTAGTTAATTGGAAGTCGGCAGACAATGCCTCAAGCTACACATGGGTTAAGTAAGGTATGGCCGAGAAATAACGAGCAACAAGGATCAGTCGCGGCAGCCGGCAGGTAAAGCAGTAAGACCAGTAGTTAAGTGGAAGTCAGCAAGTAAAGTCTCAAGTCACACAATCGTTAAGTAAGGTATGTTAGAGAACAAGAGAGCAACAAGGATCCCTCGTTAGGTTACACTCGCCGGGTAAAGCAGTAAGACCAGTAATTAAGTGGAAGTCAGCAGGTAGAGTCTCAAGTCACACAGTCGTTCAGTAAGGTATGGTAGAGAAATAGAAAGCAACAAGGACCATTCGTTAAGTTACAGTCGCCGGGTAAAGCTGTAAGATCAGTAGTTAAGTGGAAGCCGACAGGTAAAGTCTCAAGTCACACATGCGTTAAGTAAGGTATGGTAGAAAAGCAGAGAGCAACAAGAATCATCCGCTAAGTTGCAATCGCCGAGTAAAGCTGTAAGATCAGCACAGATAAGTCACACAGTCGTTAAGTAGAACAAAATTGTAAAATAGTACAGTCATCAAATCTTTTGCTTACTTTTTCTTATTACTATTACTATTTCTTTATAATTAAATACTCGTGAATTCGAATTACTTTTTAATAAACATTCGTATAACATTCGTATAATATTCGTACTTAATATGTATGTGTACATATGTATATATGCAATTTATATATAAATCTGCAGGTAAATGTGCCGTAAGCTAAAATAGAAGCCATAATGTAATCGATTGTCGAAAACACCAACATTGGTAGCAAGATTGTGATCATGTCTTGAACTATTTTACGCGCAGTTACTGAAACGTTGGATTTTGTCAGCCTGCTCAAGGTAATTTATAAATAATGAATGAAACCGTAACGTTAAAGTCAATTTAAAGGTACACGCATACTTACGTATATAAGTTTGCGAATATGTTCAAGCATTTGATTATGATCTTAAGTATATTGAAGTTTTCGCTTGAATAGCTTGATGATACGTTATGAATTTAACATATTGTTTGATGATTTTACATAGGAAATGTTATGTCAGCATACTGTGCATCATACGTCATGGATTGCTTCCTTTTTTTTTTGTCAATGCTATGCTGATTGGGAAATTTTATAAAGAAATCTGTTTTTTTTTTTTTTTATTTAATTATTTTATTGAAAGTTTAAAAGCAGCAGTCTTACGCTAATTGGTAAGCAATAAATTTTTGGTATTCGGTCTCCAAGCCAGGCGAGAGAGGGAGAGCAGCAAAATGATTATAAGCAGACAAAACTTTGTTGAAAATACTTTTTTACCAATCACCAAATCAATTTCAATTTTTTTTTTTTTGCTTGAACACTTTCAAATTTATTTCTCTCTATCCCGATTGACTCTAACAACGTACGTTATAAAAAAAAATGTACTCATGTTTACAGAAAAATCTCTTTCTAGAATTTTTAAATTTTTTTTTGCAACAAGTGATTATTTTACTTCACTATTAATCGATATGTAATTGATAAGTCAATTGCACCTTGCAGGTTTGAGGGTTTATTGTCAAATAAAATTAAATGTTTGTTGATGAAATATTAAAGAAAGTATTAAAAGCATCAGATAGATTCAAGAGAGTCTCAAAAGAGATTATCAAACACATTTTATCACAAAATAAAGTGCCTAACTAATCAAACTTTTTCCTAGTTACCGAATGTTGAGTTTTAAGTTTATCGGTAAGTTTTACAACTTTTTGGAATTTTCGATTGTTCAAAGCTTTAAACACGTAATGGCCTGCAAACTGGATATGTTCTACTTGTTTACTTGTGTACAAATTACTGTTATAATGAACTAAGCAAACGGAGAGATATAAAAGTCTACTAAAAGGGAGAGTAAAATATCGGATTTATATAGTGGAATAGAAGATTGTTAAAAAAGAGTAAAAGGTAAGACATTACGCTTAAAGAAATTGCGCATAAAGGGATGCGCTACTCAGTTCGTTTCCATTAAAGATAATTACAAATTCTTCAGCAAGGAATTGAGTCATATTTCTAGATTTTTTTAATGCATATATCGAGGTTCTGGTGTTTTATTCATTTCATTACATTTTTACAGAATGTGATAACTTATCAGTGGTTAATACGCAACCTAAAAACAATCTTACTTACATAGCAAATATATTGCTTTAGACAAAATAGTGTTCCTTTTTCATTATTTGTACAATATTTGCTATTGTTTTGTCCATATTTACGAAGGCGAACCATAAGTAAGAAAGAAATGTGAACGACGATTGTAAAGCTTTGAAATTTTAGAAAATAAAAAAAGGTGAGAATTAAAAACAAATCAAAGGATTGAGAAAACTTTTCTAATGTAGAAGTGGAAATTGAAACTGAAATTTGACTTAATAGTCGGGTAATACTTATTTTCATATCGAACATTTGGTTTAATTGCCTTTCCAAATTTGAAATGAGGAGAGAGAAAAACTATAAAATATCCAGTCCGTCAGTAAGGAAAAATATTGGACGGTTTTAATCTAATTTCAAGACAGTGTTCATTACCAACAGTTGATTTATGCCTTTTAGTACCGAAATTTCGAGACAGATGCCGCTCGCATAACACGGTTAATTTGTATTCGAGCTTTTTTTTATTTATTCACTTAAACTAAGATCTAGAATAATTGTTTCTAAACTTCGATATACTATAGGTCACGATAACGTGTCCATGATTGTATCAAAACTTGTTTTATGTTATAGCGAACACTTTGAAATAATATGTTATGTTATATGTTTAAAATAAAATGAAACAAGGCAACCTGTACAGTATTACAGTCAATCAACGAAAATCAACTCTGCAGGTAGAACATTTTATGATAATTCAATTTTTCTATGAAACGCACATATAAACCAAGTCAAAAAAATTATAATGAGGATAACATATTTCAGTAAATTTTTCTTTCTTACAGTTGATTGAGAGTTCTTTCCTTATTAGTATAACCGTACGATGTTACACGAGTGACACCTGTATTTATATACAATTAATAATCGTAAATAATAAATATTGGTTGATTATTATTTTGCCACTTGGCTATGGAAAATTCAAAGGCTTTGTATTTCGCATAAAGAAGTAAATTGCAAATTGCAAAGGCTTTGTATTTCGCATAAACAAGTAAATCGAATTTTACATAAATCATTGACAAACTCTTAAATTCAGTGAACTCATTTTATTTCTAAATATAATAAATTTATTACAATAACATTTTGTCTAAGTACTGTTACTGTCTTTCATATCCTGCATCCTTTCTTATTATCTACAAATACAAACATAGATGGATGTTCGTAACAAAATTTGTTTCTATCTTTGTTTTCATGCTTTACCTATCTATGTTCTTGTAAAATCTATTGGGAAACTTTAATGCCGTTGATATATAAAAAGCCTTTACCTTTATATAAATATATATTTAAGTATATGTGTGTGTATATGCGAATAAGAATGCATCACATATATATATAGATATACGTACATGTAAATATGATTCCATGCATGTCTTGCTTGCCATAGATATGAGCGTTACTTTCAGTTATGTATTTATGTATTTACAGATACGACGAGTTGGTTCTTTTACGCGTGCCACTGTCAAATATCGTTGTTAGTATTAAGAGAGGAAAAAAAAAATAAAAAATAAGAAAAGAAAGAAAGCAGAAGAAAAAGCAAAAACGCATGTTTATCATATTTTCAAGTTTTTCCCCATACATATTGTACGTGTGACTGCATTTACTACTATATATATATATATATATATATAGTGTTTACATTTATATATTATCGTATGTATGAATATTTGTAAGTATGTACATTGCTGTGTGTTCATTGTAGTCAATGGTGCATTATGATTCATAAACATTTCAGTTTCTTCATATAATGCACCTGAATATGTTGTTGTTGTACTTGCTGTTTTTTTCTTATTATTATTGTTGTTATTCAAAATTTATATGTTTTATTAATAAGAAATATTCAGTGCATTTAGTTTCTTCATACGAAGGGTTTTTTTTGTTTTTTTTGTTATTGTTATACTGTTTACAGTTCACTGGGGGGGAAAAAGTAATTTTCTTTAACTGTCAATATTTCAGGATGTTTTCTGAAACTGAGATATAAATAATACGAAAATATTTCGATGTCTTTCGAATATTGTTATCATTTACTTTTTTCAGTTTTCTTTTTTTTCTCTCCCAATTTTAGATATTTCCTATAATTCTCTTAAAAATCGAATACTAATGTCGTACTAAGGCGTACACTTGCTTAACGCTGATAAAATTCTTTGAAGATTAAGTGATTGAAACGTTAACTGTAGATATCTAAATCGGGTAAATATCCTTAACTCAATAGTTGTAAAGATTTTTGTTAAGGATAAGATAATGAATATAGAAAACTACATAAATGTAATTATGTAATATAATCGCCCACGTGTACCATTTACTCCGTGCGTATTAGGCCTTTGAACTTTATTTCAACTTTTTTTATTATTCCCATGATGGTCATAAGGGATGGAGAATCACATCCTTCCTGGTATGGTTGGTACATTATAAAAACATTTCCATATCCCCTAAGGCCTTGTGAGTGGGTTTCGTTCGAACCTGAGAAAACGCTTACATCATTTCTTATTTGAATTGTCGCCCAGTTGGGCGACAAGGGCCTCAGTCACAATAAGTTAGAAATTCGATCTACAGTGGACAACAAGATAATCGCTGTTTTTTTCGCAAGATCCGGTCAAAGAAATAATGTAAAATGTTTCTCAAGAATGCGGTGAAACCTTCTATTCATTGGAGCTTGTAATTAAGCTACTAAGTGTACTAAGGTGTTTGAGAATATTAGGTCCGCATGCTTGAGAAGCATGTTCTTTACATAAGCACATTTACTAAGCAAGCTCAAGTAACGCAGCCATCGTTACTTATTCTATGCTTCTAAACATGCTGTGCCGACTAGCTTTTAAATGTTCTTCTGATACTTAAATTCATTGACATTATCATTAGTCAAACAATTCATATGTATTGGTTATACACATTTATATACAAGTATACGATTTAGATATGTGTGCGCATGTATCCCAAAGGATTAATATCGTTTAACCTTTTTCTGCCAACTCTGCTTCTGCCGTACCTTAACTCCCCTGATCTTTGCCTTCGGTAAACCTTTTACCACTGGAGTACAAACCCGATTACGTTCTTTATGCAGCTCACTACCATTTCAAGTTCAACTTATTACCTTTCATTGAGAGAAATATACTGGCCAATGATAAGCTTTGCTATTTTCATTATTATTATTACTATTATTTTTGTGATATATGTTGGAATGACTATTGATTTAAAGAAGAAGAAGTACCACAAGTAATGAAAGTGTGTTCAATTATTCGATGAAATAAACGTGATACACCTCTTTAGTACGAGAGAGAGGAAGGAGTATTTATCATAATCCTCGTAATTGTAAGGACGGAGATAAGAAAGGCATTCCGCGACGAAATTTTACATATGAAAATATTGTTTCTTCAGTTCAATATTTTAAAAGCAAATTAAACAAGTAAGGAAATTAAATTCGGCCAGGACCGAATCTTTTATGCCTATCACCGTTTACCCCAAAAAAAGACAAACGAAGTAGAAGAACTTAGAATTCTTATGCTCTATAATAAGGAGTGGGAGCAATTGATTTCCTCTATTCTCAAAATAAAAGTTTTAGTCATAGAGGCATGTGGGCGGTGTAGGCGCATCCAAATGCTACAGCATCGCCCATAGAATATGAGTTGAAATTTTTATGGATTTATTTTGCTTTAGTGAATGAGCAATGAACAAAAAATCAATTTTTCGTTTCTTTTGAAAAGCAGAGCTGTTCTCAGTTTACTTGGTGCTGTGGGTGTGTCCTTCGATCGATTTGGGCCATTTCTAATACCAACCTACATGTAAGAACTTCCAATGTTTCTGTCAAATTTGAAGTCAATAGCTTCTTTTTGACGATCAGGAGAATGTTTACAACGGACATTACACAGGCGGGCAGACGAACAGACGGATATGCTTAAATCGATAGGGAATTTCATGTTGATCACGAATGTATATGTACTTTGCGGAGTCGCTGATGCTTCGTTCAAGGCGTTGCAAACGCATTGACCGCTCATAAGAGGGGTCATATAAAGACCCTTTGATTTCAATGCATTTTGTAATTGTTTTCGGGGGGTAGTAGGGAACTTGACACTAAACTTGATCATCTTGTCTACACGAATTGTACAAACGAACTCTTAGACGGACATACCTCGAAAAGGCTTGGGTGTATTGTTTAATAAAGTCGCTTGGGCTGACAGTTACAGTAGTTAAGAGAAGTTCTGCGCAATGGAAATGAATTATCATAGTTCCGGTAGTTGCTGACAAGCGTTCAACGTTGGATTTGTTTAATTAAAGAGCGATACAAGTAGTTTAGCGAAGTACACACATCTTTGTCACATTGTTATTATTAGCGTGTAAATACATGTTTTTTTTTGTTTTTATCGATAAACGCATTTATATGATACACAGCAGTCTTCAGCAGTAAAGTCTGCGTTTTTCAACTATATAAGATTCTCAATGTAAAGTGGAAATCGTGGGGAACCCATATATAGCCATTGACATAAAATAAATTATTTTTTATATTTGCATTTTTTTTTTTTTTTTTAATTTACTGATATGTGTAGTAAGCGTGAACACAATTATCGACAGTTGATTTTTTTTTTGTTTTCATCAGTATATTTGTAAATGTCACTCATATCACGCATCGTGGTGCTTATCAATTCTGAAATATTGTGAAAAAAAAAGAAAAACGATTTACTAACGGCAACTGTTTTTTTTTTTTTTTTTTCTTTCGCGAACATTTCGATAGCAATTCATTGCATCATTTATACCGAAGTTTACAAATGATTGCATTAAACAAATGAAAAAATGACTGCTTTTCGATGCAATTCAAATGTATTGATTACTTAACACTTCAGATGTGTACTAGGGACAAAAATAATGCAGAAAAAATAAAAAAAAAAAAAAATAAAAACAAATAAATAAATAAATAAAAGTTTTGAAAAAGGGCGAATGGCGAATGGTTATATAACCTACCACAATGAACATGCCGATCGAATCGATCGAAAACCTTCGAAAGATCGATCTTGGACTGGTAAATGCCGATAATACGTACAGACAAACCGAATTTTAAATCGATACTTGGTGTAGATTAAAAACTATTGTTAAAAATATTTGTCCTTCATAAGAGACTAAAGTTTATGCATTCATTTCTTTCAATCTTCAGCCTAAGACTTATTATCTGCATTAAGAGTTTTGTAATTTCTCAGTTCATTCGATATATTAATATGTTTGGTGACTTTCCCTTTCACGCGAAGAGGTGTTTTTCTAATGTAGCAGTGCTCCGAATAACCGGACGCATGGACAACCAAAGCGATCATAATGAATGAAATCGTATTTGATATCAAATATTTCTAAGCGTTTCAATTGAAGCAACCAAGTTAATACAGTACGACTTTAGAGAGGTGGACATAGAAAAGAAGCAATAAAACGAAAATGAATATAAAAAGTGGAAATTCGCGTACACTCATATGTATCTTTACTGTTGAGTGTAATGTTCTGTGAAAATTGTAAATAGTACAAAAAATAATTGACATTAAAACAAACATTTACATTAGCAACACTGTTAAATGTTTGATGATAATTTAATTCAGATATGGTTTTATCACTTCATGAATAGCGGCGTTACGGCAACATTAATAGATACTCTTTATTTTTACGACCATCAAACGTGGACAGAAACTGTTACTGCTTTCTTTTTTTTTTTTTTTTTTTTAGCTTAGCAGTAGCACTCGTAAGAGATTTACGTAGGCTATTCTGAAAAGTTTCGCATTTGATCACAAATACGCAGACACTTGTCTACAAAAGGTAGAGAATGTATTTTTTTTGGCTACGTTAATAAGTGCTTTTCAAAATTTCAGCCATTTTTGACAATCACTGTGGGTGTCAATCTGAGTGGGTGTGTGGAAATGGAAAAAATTAATTATTGACCTATAACGATTTGCTTTCGAATGGCAACATGGGTAAGCGAAAGTTGAAGACAAGTTGAACGCTATATATATGGACTTTGAAGTAGTGTTTTCCACGATTAACGAAGCGAGGTGGTTATATTCGCTTACACCAAGATATATGTCCGGGAAGGCCTAAAACTGTTAGCACTAACGAAAATATCACTCAAGTTCATCAAAAAGCAGGGGTGGACAGCCAGCGAATGTATATTAGAGAGTTAATAGTTAAAAATCACATATTGAATTGAAATTTAGACAAGAGCAAGCTGATGGCACTTTGGCTGTCCCGTTCACTCGGAGTACGATAAAAGCACAATCGATCCTTAAAATGACAAAATTCGATTGGTTGTGACACCCATACTAACACACCCACCCAATTTTGAACGTATGCTGTAGCGCGAAAAAATTTGATCAAATGATGAGGTCAATGTAAAAACTAAAGCATACTTTAAAGGGCTTAATAAATCTTTCTACACGGAATTGCTAGAGAGCCGTTGAACTGCATTGCTGCGTTTTCCTTGAAGGCGATTACGTTAACGAATAAAGTTGACTTTCGCAAAAAGAAATATTTTTCCTTGTTTAGGTTGAAAACTTTCAAATAATCTTGGCTTAAGATCAGGGTGAATTTTGAATGAGCGTAAGTTTTGAGGGCACTTAATTTCTAAAGTATATTTGACGCCCACTATCGAATGATTTTTATGAAATTTCCTTATAATCGAATCGCTCATATTAATGATCTCCTGTACAGTTCCGAGAACGGCAAGTGTTATAAATGTGTATGTCTCAGCGAGGAGATATGTCCTTTAAAGACTGCAGAAGGTGCATGCCCTTGACCAACGTAACATTCAGACTCGATTTATCTCTATTCGCCCGTTTGCCTGCATGAAAGCTCACGGCCGTTAAATTTCATCTAGCGATGATGCCGTGCAATAGTCAAAAACGCCAACTTACAATCCATTGTGGACATTAATATCAAATTTGATAGATTTTTCCAATTTCAAGTAATTTATATCCACCGACAGATACACCCGCAATTAGCAAAATGCTTTACAATTTTTCTCATCAAGGCTAGGCTATAAAAATTTTTGCCTGTGCGTTATGAAGTCACGAGGAAAATGTTAAATTAGAACCACTTGTGCGAGCTTTTGTGCGTCCTTTTAAGCTTCAAATGCACTTGAGCACCTGAGCGAAGGAAAGTTGACCCACAAGTCCATTAAACACTGGTTCGGGTTTCATTAGAGAGGTCAACATAGGGAAGCAGTAATGAAAACTAAGGTAAGGTTAAGAAATGATTATCTTTCGCAAAAAAAAAAAAAAGAAAATTTTTTTTGGAAAGTTTTTAAAGGATCAACGAAAATTGCGAATGTCCATTGCATTGAAGATTTATGGAATCTTTTTGAGCCAAAGACTTTTGCTAATATATATGTAGGAATAACTGCAAAAACTTGACAATACGATAGAGCGCGTAGAGTTTTCTTTCTTAGTTTCTCCATTCATCTTGCACGACTTCCAAATATGTCCAACAAAAGCCGATTTGTACCAAAAAAGATAATGTTTTATATATAATGTTTTATATAATAACAATTTGTGTGTGACGAAAATTAAAGTCAAACAAAGTACTAATTCAGCATTTTACACTTATGCCAGATAATTGGTTATTGTAAGAATTTGCTGTCACCTTAGATATCAAGGGTTAAAAGATGTTGCGGTAAAGACGAGAGAAAACGACCGTAAAAGAGAGGCAAGTAGTTATCCAAAGTTTTCTGTCATTCAATTTTAAAGCATCTATCATCAACACAGATTTACAGATTCTATTCAGTGATTGACATTATTTTACAAATGCTTAATAGTGTAACAGATTTTTCCTATATATGTAGATGTATTTATATATATATATATATGCGTGTAGATTGTGTTGTACTTGTATGAAATGTAATTATTAACACATCAAAAGCACACGCGCTATCCTAACATCATTATTATCATCTATATGTTTATAGTGATCGTTAGTAAAAACCTTGCTATTGTTGTGCACACGCGTCCACACACATAGTCGCAAGATATTTTTTTTTTGTGGCATTTCATCTATTTTTTTTTTTTTTTTTTTTTTTTGGGATTGAATAATGTTGTCAGGAATCACTATACGGTACGCTAAAGTAAATGTGTGAAAAAATGCACACATTTATATATATATATATATATGGATGTATACGCTAACGTATATAAACATCTGGCGCAAAAAAAAAAAAGGAAAAAATTGCATATCATATCGTGGCACATGCCCCGTTTGCCATATCGCATGCCGTACAATTTTCATTTCATCATTTCATACCACCGTTACTACTATCAGACCACAGCCTTACAGTTTTATATTGTTTTCGTAGTTTTTCTGTTCACAACATTTTGTTATATTTGTTGACGTCATTGTCGTTGTTCTTGTTGTTGTTGTTTTTTTCTTGTTACTGCCGCTGTTGTTTTATATTTGCATTGTTATTATTTTTGTCTGTTATTGTCAGTTTGTTTTGTTTTGCTTTTGTTGCATATTTTTTTTTTTTTTTTTCCTTCTTAATACACTTTCAAAATGGCATTAAAAGGATTATTTTTCATTTTGCACGCGTGCGTGTATGCGCAGCTTCCTATACTAGTAGTATCCTTTAGCCAACCGTGATAAGTTTATTATTAAATGTTACAGATTTAGCTAAAGCGTTCATTGTATTAGTGATAATGAGAATAATAATCAGTGTACGATGACGTTACATTGCTTGGCTGGCAATACTTTCGCTACTTAAATAATTTACATGAATTGTCACGTATGGGTGTGTGGTGCGTGTCGTACTAAGTAAATATTTAAAAAAAACTTGAAAACATGTTTCATGAATTCATAAGTAATTTGCTTCAAAATATTTCTAATGCATAATTCGCTGTGATTTATATGATATGAAATATGAAAAGGAGAATAAAAAGGAAAAAAAAGCAAAATCGAAAATCGCTGAAGGGAAAAGGGACCCGAATTCCCGTGCTCATGTATTTTAAATTATATAATACGCAATGCATGCAAGATGGGCTGCAAAATTTGACATTCAAAGCAGTTTTAGTAAATATTGCTTTTTGAAAATTTACTCAAATCACCGTCACGCCACCGTCGTCGTCGTCGTTGTCAGTATAACATCATTTACATATAAAGCATTATTTACTAAAGTCCATAAACACACGCCCGTAGGCACGCACTTGTCATTTATATAAATTTTCCAACGACAATGACAACGACAACACGACAACACGACAATGACAACGTATCGTACGCTTACAACGATGATTTTGATTTGCGTGTTAGAATTTTAATATGACGAAACTCACGAGTCACAGGCATATTTGATTTTGATATGAAAAATTTCGCATACTCTCACGCACTGCATGTTAAAAGTGACAACGGCATACTTATATGCGATTCATATACAAATGTATGCAACATGCATATGCACACATATTGCATACGTTGGTTAATAATTTGAGGGACTGGCAGGCGGATATCGTGTCTTTAGGTAAATTTCATTTTAGTTTCTGCAAAGTGTTAAGATGTAATGAGTTAAGTTGGGCTAGACCTTGTTTCAAAAAAAAAAAAAAAAAAATAAAAAAATGGAAAAAAACGCAATTTGTTTATAAAAGATTTCTCTTATTGATGGAGACGAACACACTTCAATCTCCTCAGCAAGAGCTTGAAGAGCTTTGTAGTAACTTTTCGGTGTCGAAAGCAAACGATTTGTCAGTGGTATCGTGGCACTGAACATACACATGAAAGCCTAAAAGGGACATCTGGGACAACTACGAAACATCGAAACATCCTTGCAACTATTCTCAATAATGGATATATGTAGCGACAAGAGATAGCTAGTGTCCTAAGGCTCAAAGGCATCGTATCATCATAATTTGTTATGAGAACTTGAGAATATGTCCCGCAAGTGGCCATCGCACCTACTAAGCAATGAAAGAAAAACGCTCTGCCGCAATGCAATGATTTATGCATGAGATTGATGTGATCTTCAAAGGGTCTCGTCAAATCGTTGATGTCTGTCTGTAAAGTGTCGAAGTGGCTGTTTTAATCAACGAAATGAAATTTCGCAAAAAATACAAAATAAATAAAAATTGTTTCTTATTAGTCCCGGAAATTATTGACTAGTATGTTAATTATATTATGCGCTATATCTCACGCATATTGCTAGGAGCTATAAACATCTGGCGAATTTAATGCAATGAGTCTAAAAAATAAAGCAAAACTTGTGCACATTGAGTCACCTCTTTTTTATATGGGACATGAACTGCCATATGTTTCATATGCCATCTTGGAAGAAACGTCTGCTATACTTATAAAAAAATAATATAATATTGTAATGTAATGCACTTTTGCAAGTTTCACGTTTTCGTTCAACTCAGTTTGGAATAAAGTTCGTATCGCTGAATTGTGATTTTTAGGATAGCATAGAATTAATTTACTAAGCTTAGGCGATCTATTTACAAATTATTTATAGGAAATTATGTCTACAACGCTTTGATTGTTGTTTTGGTCTTGTTTGTCCAAGTATTGCAATTCAACTCTCTCGACTCGACTGAATTTTCTTTCCGTAACAATTCCGCTTGTACAGCCTTCTACAAGCAACTTATGATTACTTAGCCTCATCGGGACATTTTTTGTATTAACTCCTTTTTCTGCAAAATGTTTTGCTAATTGTTGTTAATCTCTTCAAACATCGCCAGCAACCTGAGGTGGGGAGAACCTGAGTGTGTATTTGCTTTGCCTTACTTTGGAATTTGGTTTCTTTGAAAATCGGGCAGTTTCCGTGAAACTTCAAATCGTCGAGTGTTGGATTTTCTTATATGATTTACATAAATCACAAAAATATTTTATTTATGAAGTTGATATTAATTATTACATATCGTCCCTCTTTCTTCAATTTGTCGTTGAAGATATTGAAAGTAAGGATCGTTAAGGTTTGACAAAAGGAATGAATAACGATAGAGAAGTCATCCGTTAGTTGTACTCGTTAGCGAAAAAGTTATTGAATTTGCTGAATTTCCATTGACAAGTGATGAACCCAATCCGGCAGTTACAGCATCAGATACGATGATGACGACTCACCACTCTGAGACGTCCTAAATTTCAAATTGCGTGTCCTAGCTGAGGTCGTAAATGTCTCATATAGATTCGTGGTTAAAACATTAAACGCATAGAGAAGCTATCAGTGTAGTGTGCCCTCATTGCGTTTTTCGTCGTTGCACATGTTGAGGATAAAAAGTGCATTCTCCCCTACACATAGAATTTGCATGAAGAGTCAAGATAATTATTGCTATTGGCATTAACGACGTATAAATCTCCGGTAAATGTTAAGGTCGATGCTTTTTGGCATTAGGCGCATATTAGCTGACGTTATTAGATCGGTTGAGTAATAAAAAGGCACATTTGAATGAAGGAAAAAGCTCTGTCTCAATGTTACGATAACAAATCAACTTATTCATCGAACATTGCTGAGGCAAAACTGTGTCGATTCGGACATGAACTGTTTGTGTGGCCATTGAGTTTCTCTATAGCTACAGCTTTCGGAACGAATGAGAAACAGATGGCAGGTCATACTTTTGAAAGACATCGAAGTAAAAAGTCGTTGGACGCTCGTCAAGGTGACCAAGCGCGAAGACATCACATGCAAAATCAAAAGCACGTCCTCTGATGCACATACAAGCTATGGCACTTATAGTTACTCATAGAAATCCTTTTTAAAATGTCTTTGAAAGGATGCGACTTGTCCTAGTTGACAAGGCATTGAATTTTAGTGCATTTATTGTTTTAGATAACATAGCTATCAGGTGTTATTGGTTTGTTCTTCTGCATGAATTCCGAAGCGATCTATCAGATAGTTTAGATCCCGCAGTTAATTAAAGTGCATCTCCTCTAATTTTTGCAATTATTAAATATTTACCTAAACATGTATTTTCTGTTGTTAGCAGATGAGAACAGTGTTGCTTCGCAAATACGCAGACATTGAAAATATACTCAATTGCCTTACATGAACATAGCCGTGTAGGCATTCATGTTGTGATTCTAATCTTTTTTTACTCAACTTCAGAAATGATTGATTATAAGCGTCATTTGCTTTTGACAGATTGCCAACTACATTGTAAGTGATCTAACTATAACTATAGGCATCTCTTTTACGTTATTATTATTATTATTATGTAAGAGCTGAACATAAGATAATTTAGCTATAAGACATTGACATATTGACAAGATGAGTGTGTTGTTTCCGTTAAATTCTTATAGACAATGAAATTTTCTCAAAGGCACCCATAGAGTGTTTTCACAGAATTAAAAAACATCGTACGGCTCGATTTACACCTAAAGGCGAAACTTGCATATGCCACTATTCGTTTCATTTGGAAATAAACGGCGCTCGCAGGCAAAGCAGTTAAAAGGTCAAACGAAGGTCGTGGCATCAATTTATTTCGAACGCAAAACGAACATTATTAATCTTCAATGCAAGCGAGGCAAGACACGGTTTGCGGAAACATCAAGAAACATCCTTTGAATGGTCAAATTGAAGATGTTGCAAAAAAAAAAAACCTTTTCCAAATGGCTTTCCTTGATTTTTATTTGTGTTTAAGCAGCAGAAAAAAACAAAAGCGCTTTTTATTAGGAAAAGATATGAAAACGCAAGCACGCAAGTAAGAGGATTTTGGAACAAATGATAGCAAATGAAAGCAAAAGAATTGGGAAAATATTTGACGGAAATTTGTTGCGCATACGAATGATCAGAATTATTATATATATAATAATATTTAGAGAAGTCAAAAGTGAAAGAGTTAAAGAAATTATACACAATATAGGTATGTGTATAGGTATAGGTATAGGTATAGGTATATGAACCTGAATAAATTTATATTAATTTTTTCTGTTCCCATTGGAAATCGGTTGAAAACTCTTACTCTAGCCAGAAGTAAGTGAAAAATGTAAAGCAATCTGATTAATCTAACTATTATGCCCATGACTAAAAAGAGTTATGAAGCGTATAGTAGATATTTCTTATTAAAGTAAAATATAATAAAAAATAATTATAAAATTTATATAAAAATTCTAATCGATTGAAATTTAAAGTTCTTGGTGTTCCTTCTTTAAAAAAAATTGACAGATGTTCGCGTAGGTTATACCTCAGATATATTCGGTTATTAATTTAATTTAAATAATATTACTTCACGATTATAGAATGAAAATCTAGAGACTGTTCTCTTGTCTGCGTTACCATATTTCGTTGCTAAAGACTTCTTCCTGTTAAATCTCAAAAAGCACTTTGTGAAAACCAAACAAAACAAGTGCGCGCTCGTTAGTTGAGGTCGCAAGAAGATACTCTCTAAGCTGAATGTAAAATTCTTGACTTTTTTAGTAAGTCTTTCTTTCTCCATTTCACTCGATCTCCCATCTCTCTCCTGCCTACCGCCGAGATGTTTATTAGCTTTCTTGGCATAAAAAGTGACATGTTGATCATACGTATAGACGATGATTGCAAAAGCATTCCTACTTAACTTAAGCCGTTGAATGAAGTAAACAAAAAAAAAAAAAAAAAAAAAAAAAAAAAAAAAAAACAAATTTTAAATCATTTTTACTCTTGCATGGCGCAACCGCATACATGCACATAAGTAATTAAATATTCCTTGCATATATTTTAACTTTATATAATATATATGTTTATATATATATATATATATATATATATATATTTGCATAAGATTAAGCACGTGTGCGTTTGCGTTTGGATGTGCGTGTACGAGTCTGTGTCTGTATTTCCTTTCTTGTTTAAAATTGTCTCAGAAAAAACTTGTTATGCTTTTAATTGGCACAAAGTCATCACCGCATTTCGAAGGCATCGCTAGGCGTTGAACGGTACAGTAAGCAGCAGAAGCGAAAGAAAGAAGAACTTGTCTGTTAATGAAAATTGATAACCCTTTTATCTTTATAAGATTATCGCATAATTATCAACAGAGTTGTTAATTGTTGCACACACGTACAAACAATTTTTGACGTAGTTATGCACAAACCAAACTAAATCATTATTAATGTACGGAATATTTTAAAGAAAGTTATATTTCTTAAGAGTTTTCCATGAACAATTTTCTATGCACCTGATTTTTCAAGGATTCCAAGAAAGAGCAAAAGTTTTTGCTAATGTTTTAATAGTGTTCTAAAAAGTTCTATATCAAGCTACACTTTTTTGAGCGCCAAAATAGAGACTCATAAAGAAGGAAACTAACTGTCCGTCCGTGAAGGTCAAAGAAGACATAATGTGGCATTTGCCATAAGAGGAGGAGAGGAGTGTCTTGGTAGAAAAACAATTAGTGATGCACAGTTAGTATATAGTATAGAAGAAAGCGAAATGCAAGGTGCAAGAAAACTTTAGTAATCATAAGAGAAGGAAAGCAACATTTATCAAAGCCCAAAGGCAGAAAGAAGAGAATAGAGAAGGAATAGATTGCAGCTAATATATAAAGAAC
>NW_024005942.1:0-20681 GCF_014805625.2 Glossina fuscipes
AAGAAGAGAATAGAGAAGGAATAGATTGCAGCTAATATATAAAGAACTATCGTTTTTCTAAATCTCCTCACTCATGAAATGATCGAAATTTTATTTATCTTAGCGATAAGACATAGAACTGACTACTCTGCACGTAGGAACAAGGTAGAGGGCTTTGCAATTCAAGAATTTGGCGACTTTAAACTGGCTATCTGTTAAGTAAGATGAATATGAGCCCGTGTTAGGCGACATGTTTTCAAGTAGCAAGACAATGGCATAGAAAGCACATTTCTCTCCAAAAACGCATCATATTTAGACCAATAGAGAACTTAAGATATTTCTAGACTAGTGATAATTATTTCGCTTTCTATGCCTCTGTTCACATCAGGAGAATGTAGAAAAAACGCAGCAAATTTTAAAATGACTTCCTGTGTATTTCGTGAGTGGATTAGTTCCACGGGAAAACTAGGCTTAGGCCAATCATTCGAATCTTGAGACGACAGAGGGTAAGCAACCAAGATCGGTAGTAGGCAGTATCGATTTAAGTACGCCAATCGTCAATAAAAAGTTACTGATAGTAAGTAAAAGAAAAGCCAAAGGTAATCTGCGCAAGAGGAAATTTAAAATTGCTTTTAATATAGAACTAATGATAAAGCAACCGAATGGATGAGAAAGGGAGCAGGCATACTTCTCGAAAGTAAACTATTAACTCTTTAAGAGTTTTAAGTGTACTTCTGTAAGCGGGTTTATTTTTCATAATATTGCGTATGTGTGCTCGCAGTTTGTTTGCCTTCTATGGGGAAGTATGGAAAATTTTGCATAACTAATTTATTTTGATATTAAGTTTTCTTTTTAATCTCTTTAGAGGTTTTTCTTCCTTTTTTTTTTTTTTTTTTTTTTGCTTCTCCCGCCGTGGCTGCCGTACTTTCATTAACATATTTTGTGCTTTTTTTTTTGTCTTTGTCTTTTTTTTTAATTTTATTTTTTTTTCATGTATATATATATATATATGCATATATATGAACAAAATTAATATTATGGTTACCCTCAACTCATGTTCAATGAGAATATTGTAAAACATCTCTTTAGTTGAGTAAACATCAGCCAATAATGCGAAAGTTCATATATATAGTTTTTTTCTTTTTATTATAATATGTTCCCTAGATAAACTTGCATTAAGCTTTACTTAACTACATGCGTATACATGTATAATATGTATATACTTGCGTTATGAAAACAACGGTTTTCTTTTTACTTAATGTTTTACTCATATAAATAAGATGAAGCAGAAAAATAAAAGAGAACGAGTAAAAGAAAAAGAATGTATGTACGTATATAAAGCAAAATTGCAAGCGCCGTCGGGCGAATCCTTAACATTCGCTATTTAAAGCAAGTGTGAACATTACGATCCAATAGAATAGATCTTTGCTTTCTATATAAAACACTTATAGAAAATATTTTTCGGTTTTCGTTTTATAGTTTACTGCTCACAATTTACGCAAAGGTATTCAAGTCGAATTCATTGGTCTCGAGAATTCGATTAGTAAGTTAAAGCAAAAAGCTAGGATATAGAATATCACATTTCTTCATATTGTGCTTTCGATTCATATGTGTACATATATATTCATATGAGTGTTACAAATCAGTCAAAACAGTTATTATACTCTTATCATGTGATAGTTGCAATAAAAATATAAATTGCTGTTGCGAGTATAGTATCACAATGTCAGGTTGGCATATTTTACAAACTTATGCTGTTATCCATGCACCTAACCGCGCGCGCGCGCTCCTCTACCCTGCATGCACGTACACCTACGCACTCATACAACATACACAACTATATAAATTTTTGCATATATTAACAGCGAAAGTTGCTATGATAGTCAAGGGTTTATGTGGAGTACTAACTACTACTAGAGTTGGTTTACTTAACAACGTAATGCGGTTTTTAACCAAAGTCTGTTCAATTTTGTTAACTAAAGTGAATAAAAATAGCATGTGATTAAAAAAGACGAGAAAAAGTTAAGCAAAACAAGTAAAAACAATATAGTAGGCCACGGCCCAACATACATTGCTCTACACCATCCCATAATTATTCATATAACGACTTTTCGAAATAAGGCGTTATGTGTGAAATGATTTCCCGATAGAAGTGATTATCATTTTTAATTATCTAAAACATGCGTATATCTCTAAAAAAAAAAAAAAAACAAAAACATTGTAGTACAGCAAAGCTTATCATCTTATATCGATACCTACACCGCTTCGCTTAACACAGTTATTCACATAATTACTTTTCAAAATTGTGTGTTTGTTGTACGGAAAGTGATCGAAAAAGTGGACCGATCTGAACTATTTTCATTAGTGATCGTCCTTGATCTCAAATCGATTAGTTTAGAGCACGAGGAAATAAAACGGCCAAAGGGACAATAGAGCTTAGATAGATCGTCATAATAACAGATGAATCTATCTATCTATCTATCGTACTGAGTGTTGCATAAATCCGCACAAATTTAATATACCCCTGTACAACAAGTGGTGTATCGCGTAAGAAAAAAAAGTAGAAAAAATTATATACGGCCTACGCATAGACTTGTATAGACTTTAAAACTAGTGAGAAAATTCTGTTCAGTTTTGCCCGAATCTTCTATCCCCGCTTCTCTTGCCGTAAAAAACTCACGAAAAATGAAATTTTGATGATGTATTTTATTCATTATTTTTGTTTAATATAATCAAACAGCCAGGGAAAGTCCCCTCCCTATCCAGGTGAAACGTGACAGTCACAATGAAGTGAGAAAAGAGATAGAAATAAATGGAGAATTGTTGCAGTCTAGTAAGTGGGTGTCCGATCGGTAAAGGTTGTGCCTTTCCCGAATACAATATAATATGGGGTGGTCGCGAAGGATTTTTTATATTTTTCTCACATTTACACGAGGACTGCCTGCAGAATATGTGTGGGAATATTTATCAGTTTATCTATAAGAGTTTATAAGTAACGAGCGAAAAATCCAAATTGTTTTCTGCTTTTAAAAACAGAAATATTCGAGTTTATATTGTATTGTGTTCGTGTCGCCTAATTGGTTTTCATTATTCACCACAAGAGCTTTATGGTTTATGGTTCGCCATCGATATTTCGTATGGGGACAAACGGGCTTGCTTAAATTCATTTCGGGATTTGTTGCTGATTGTGTATATCTTTTGTTTTTATTCAAGGTTGCTGGAGCTTCCCTGTGAACGTTCCAAACGTGTCAACAAAATGAATATACCTTCACCATTTGAAGATGGGTATAAAAGCAATAACTAAAATAGACTGCAAAATACTTGATTAACTGTAGGGATAACAGTCAATCAATCGGACATTCTACGCGACACCGCATGATAGCTTGTTGGCAGATCTTTTCAATCTTCATAATAAAGTTTTAACTGGCCTTCATTAAGTTTTGTAGCGAGCTACTTGCCAATATCTACTAGAATAGGATCTTCGCCTCCTATAGGCATTGATTATAAGCAAGTCATGTCCATTTCGAAATTTAATCATTACTTCAGTAACTAACCTGTACCTTAGCTCTCTCTGCCCGTCATCAAAAATGGGCAGCAAATAAGCCGAGCAGAAGAAATAAAGTTCTTAGGTTCAAGGCCTAAGAATATATGTATGTAGTGAGGTCTTCATTGCAAGTAGAATAACAAATCCGCTATACTACTGGATTTCAATAATAAAGAAATTTACACATCATCTTGAAATCTTCTGCTTTTCATTTCCAAATAGGTAGCTCCTTATCAATAATTAAGTAATTGTTGCGTTGGAAAAATTTTTTGTAAGCGGAACGTAATTAACTCAAGCGAACGTTAAATTCTCAAACGCTCATCTGGCAGAGAGGCGAATATTAATCAAAATTATGCTAAACAGACAAATCGAAACAATTCTTTCAATATCCCGTTACACACTGCGTTATGAACCAAAAAAAATGAAAGTAATTGTGAACCGAAATGCCTTCAAAATTTTTTAGAGAGATTTGCGTTTTTCGGGTAACCATCAGATTTAATTTCTATTCAAGTATGAAATTAAGCAAGAGGATCAGAGAGGTAATGGAAAGTCTTCGCAAAATTTCTTCCAAATTAAGAGCAAATAGTAAGGTAAGGTACTTCGAACTTCTGACTTCACCGCCCCACAAAATAAATAATCGATTGTGGGAAACTCCATGAGGGCCGTCATTTTCGAAGCATAGGAGGAATTTTCCCTGGATTCATTCTTGTTATTGCACCCGAAGTGCAATTGTTTTTAAAACCAAAGAAAGAAATATCTTAGGTCCAGTAATGTTCGTCATTAAAAGACAAAATAAATGAATATATGCGAACTGTGAGGGTTGTATTCATTTTGTCAAAACGTTTGCAACGCCTCCAAGGAAGCAACGAAGATTCCTCAATGTGTACATATTCTTGATCAGCAGCAAATTCTAATTTGATTTAAGCATACTTGTCTGTCCGTCTGTGTAATGTCCGTTGTAAACATTTTCCTGACCGCAAAAATACAGCCAGCGGCTTCAAATTTGCCAGAGACAGTGGATGTTCTTGGACGCAGGTTGTTATTGAAAATGGGCCAAATCGTTTGAAGGACACACACACACACACACAGTACCATACAAACTGAGAATACCTCTGTTTTTCAAAAGGAATAAAAAATTGGTTTTCTGCAAATAAATGCACAAAAATTTGACCGCCTATGCTGTGGGCGATGCTGTAGCTTTTGTGCTGGAAAAAATTGACAACACCTACGCAATATTGCAGGGTATCAAAATTGAATTATTTTTTGAATACCTTTATAACGCGCAGAAACAATCTTCAATAACCCTATGTTTTTTTTTTTTTTTTTTTTTGAGGGTAAAGGGTGAGTGGGCTATATAAAAGATTCGGTCCCGACCGAATTTAATTTTCTTACTTGTTTTTTACATTGCTTTGTTAGGTTGCACACTTGTGCAATTCCTTAGTAAACTTATAAAATTTCAATTAAAATATTTTAATATATTTTCTTCTTTCTTCCTTGGATAGTTCATTTTGTAAACTGCAGTGTTGATGGCTTAACAAAAATTTTTACCTTTTCGAAAAGAAAACTCTTAATTGGCAAGTGAGACAAAACTGCACATATTTTACTTAATTTGCAATTGACAGACGGTGTGGATTAAACTGCATTGCTACTAAATGAATTTCAAGTTAGACAAATAAGCCAATGGACTGACAATGACTTGCAGCAAATTATTACTTTTAGCCACAGAAATATGTTATGTTATAATATTGAATATTAAATTTTATTAGTTTTATTTAACTATTTGTTGTATAATATTGTTTACTATTTGTTAAATGCTGAGTTTTTATTCATTTCATTCATCAAGTTAATGCCAAAGAGATATATGGAAAATATTGCTGATGTCGACAGTCAATATTGGTTAGCAGCTATTTAGGTTAAAACCTATAATAATCACAGCAATAGAATTAATGAAAGCAATAAAAACAATAATAATAACAGCAAGAACAAAAACAAAAACAGAAACGATAACAATAGCAACAACAAAAACAAAATTATGTTGACCAATATTATACATATTTTCTATGTTTATTAAATAATTTATGATATTTTAGGAAATTTTTCCTTTGTATTTTATTTTTCCCTCCATTTGATTAGTTATGGTCGGTCATCTGTCTAAAGGTTGCATATGTATGTATATCAATTACTAAATACCAAATAATTTTCATCATACAATTACAAGACAATTTACAATGATAGACCATAAAGAAAGTTAATATATTGTGTTTGCTTATCTGTGTGTTCAATTTAATTAATACATATCGAAATATAAATTAATATAAGAGAAATAGAGTATAATTTAGTTTTAATAATACTGACCCATACAAACATTTAAGAGCAAAGTTAAACAGTCTTGCATTTGAGTATGAAATGATATGCATTTAATAAACACACACTCACTGACAAGTGATATCTAATTAATTTCATTCGAATTAATGTTAAGTGAAAAATTGCTAAACAAGTGTACGAAGATTTTATTATTATTATTATTATTATATTCATCAATTGTATATAGCATTCGGCGTTTATCAACATCGAGTGTAGGGTAAATACAATTTTCCCCAATAGGATTGCACAAAATTATAGGATTAAATTGCAATCGCTGTGAGCTACTCAGTTTGAAAGCTTGCTTGTTGTTTTTGAGTACTAATCTACGACTTTGAAAAGCATCAAGAGTTCGCTTCGAACGATACCGAAGAGTTATAATGAAACACACACACACACACACACACACACACGCGCGCACACATATATATATATATATAGCATAGGTATGCGAATGATTTGAAGAACCTTGATCGTCGATCAAAGACCACGAATTAGAAAACAAAAGCCGACAAGTTGGGATTCAATAACCGTTGAAAGCTATTTGGCTTAAGAGGTAACCACGTCTTTCATTTCATATCATTTGTAATAAGAACTTCGTTCTTAAGCTTTAAGCATTTTCCTCCCCAAAGAGATCCAATCGAAGTAATTAAGTAAGTACCGCGTTCCATTCAACTTCTATTTCGGCTAAGATGTAGAAGGCATAAGGAAATTTCGCAACAGGAAGTAGTTTTAAAATCTTTATGTAATATGTATAGAGAATGAGGTTAAGCATCGGCGTATTTTCCTCTAAACCGTGGACGCACTAAATTGCGCACCTATTATAAATGTAAAATAAAATATCGTATCGTAGTAATGTTGCATAATAAACAAACATAAGATGCTTGGGTTAATAGAAAAATGGCAAGAGGCCTATCAGTCCGTAAGCTGCTGACAAAGAAGAACTGAAGTAAATAGTGAATGAGATAAAAATAATTAAACCATGGCCTGCTTCGTCTTTCTTAAATAAAAGTTAAACATTCTCTGTTATAAAATATAACAGAATTTGGAGAAAATTTCTGTTTTCAATGGACAGATAATTATTACATTCATTACAGGGCTTAATACTTTTTTCATGTCACTTAATACATCATCGGAATATCTAAAGATTATAGTTTTACTTTGATAAAACAACCGAAAATTCTATATTTCCGTTCGTCCTTCAAGTCCTTTTAAAGCTTACATATAATGAAACAATTAAATTACACTGAGTTTATCTCATCGATTCTTTTAATCAATAAGAAGAACAGAAGGATCGACACTATACTCATAGTAATATTTATGAAAATCTCTGTCGATTATACGACGAATATTAACATGTGAGCCGTTTATTTTACAAACTTAGTTTCATAGTTAAATAAGTTTTATTAAATGAATATTGATTTCATTTATTTTATTTTCATTTACTTCAATTTATTTTAATTTCCGAGTTTTCTTTGCATTTTTTTTTTAACAAATTTCCTAATGGTTTTTAATATAAAAATTTAAATTTCGTTTTATCAGTAGTAAAGAAAAAAAAAAAAAGAAGAAAAACAAGAAAAAGAAAAAAAAAAAAAAATATAATGAAATGATTTCACTCATTACCTGATTCTTGAGAATATATTAAATTAATGTACGCTAAGATAGTTCATACATTTTTCATGCGTTTTTTTCCCGTTGTCGCCTTTTCTTTTGCATTTGCTTGACTCATAGTTGTATGCTGTATGTCTTCTTAGTGAAGTTGACGAATTGGAACATGTCAAGAGCGTGTGTTGAATTGCCTGTGAACAACTTACTTACTTTGCATAAACAACAAGATATATATTAAAGATGGTTGCTTCTTGTGTGTTGTATAAATATATACACACGCGCCCGCCCATACATATAATGTATACATTTACATATATATATATGTATATATATATATATATATATATATAGAAATACAAATATCTATATATGTATGCATATATACACAAATAAGTCGTTTTTATGGCATACCAAACAGTCACTTATGTATGTTTTCTTCTTGCTTCGGTATAAGAGTGCAGTGGCACTTATGCAAAAGTGTCCATACATGTACACACACATACATATATATATATATATATATATACATATATATATATATAACCACATATATATGCATATATGCAAGCACTTAAGTCAACTTACTTGAATATAACCTACCAAACATACGCTCATTGTGCCGGATGTAAAGTTTATTTAATATTATGTGACAAGTGTCTGTGTCGCATCTTCTTTTACTTTGCATTACTTACATATATACATATATATATATATATATATATATAATATAATATTTTCTTTTTTTATCTCTGCATCAACCATATAGCTGTCGTCTGTTTCTTCAACAACTGGAAAACATATATTGTACCGAAAAGTATCAGTACAACAAATGCTAGCTCACTACCTTCACTATTTCTAGAATTTCTCAAGTTTTTTTTCTTTTGTTTAGCTTGGTTTTTTTTTTTTTTGTTTGTTTTTTATTTTGTTATTATTAAGCATAACTCACACATTTCGAAATGTTTCCACCTACCTAACAGGTACTGTTGCTTATGTCAGGATGACGGCAACGTTGATGTTAGCTGTGATGAAAATGTATTCCAGGCATGCATACGTGTATAACTAAAATTGCGAATATAGCGCTTGCATGCATGATGTATATATATATATATACATATATATATATATGGTAAGTCTTTCGCCAATACACAAATACTTAGTTATGTTTAAAGTCATATTTACAAGCATTTAGTAACACTGTTTTATGGCATATGTAGAGCGTGAATTAGTTTTGCATTTTCTCTTCTCGGCGTTTTCATCATGCGATCCGTGTTTCTGGGTTTTAAGTATTATCTTGATAGGGTGCTTAGAGCAGTCTCCATAGTTTTGTTTCTTTTTTCTTCAAGTTTCTCATTCTTATTATTATTATTATTATTATTATTATTCTTAATTTTTTTTTTCACCTTTTCACCTTTTCATACATAATTATATTTGTAATGTAAACAATTTTAGAATCCAAACGAAGCAGTTATACACATTTAAATAAGTGCTTACACGGATCTTATGGAAATATAAAACCAAAAAAACAAAACGAAAAAAAACGATTAAAAAACTGCAGTCACCTTAGAGCGAATTTTTGAATCTCATCACCTAACACTTAGAGGACCTTTGCGGAAATAGAACTTAGCATTGCAAGCGTGACCTGTAAGCATAACCCAAGGCTAGACACTTATAGGGCTGCATACACATATTTGAGTATATAAATAACGGACGAGGCAAGGATCAACGATCAGAGGGAAAATAAGGGACGAGCCAAGGATCAACGATCAGAGGGAAATGGCTATTTACCACGACATCAAGCTCATTAAAATAATTATGCATATATTGCGAGATTTTTAATGAGATAAATTTTACAAAACGGATAGATGAAAATTCAATATACATCTATCATCCCTTGGAGATTGGTAAAAATTTAGGAGAATATTATATTAATGGTAGGCGTGTCAGATGGCCAACTCTTACTAGTTTTGCACTAAACGTTTAGCTGATCCTAGAAAGCATTTGTAACAATCTTGAGATCACTTATAGTTTCAGTTTTCATTCTAGGCTTCAAAAGGTCTCAACGTTTCCCTTTTAAGCGGACAGATGATGTTCGATCGATGTTGAGCTTCATCATATTAACGTGTGGCAGTTCTATTAACAGCTTACTTTACATTGACGAACCGATTGCCTGGCATAGCATAATTTATGGAACATTGTTCGAAAATGTATAGGGATGTTGCAAACAGAAAGACAAATTTATTATAATTTTATTTTCTGTAATTGTGTATATGAAACTTAATGACTCAGCTTACTCATATTAACGCAGGCATACATTTCCCAACAAGTGCATGCATAAATAGTTGATTTTCCTTGACAGTACTTCTTAGAATAACACATAAAGCAAACTAAAGAGATTTTTTGCAATCTTATACTCTAATTGAATATTTTACTTTTTCTTTTAAAAAAATAAATAAATATATATATATATATATATATGCATTTTGAAGTCATTAACTGACGTTCGTCGAACACACGAGTAGCAGCAGCAGTAGATAGATAGATAGATAGATAGATAGATAATTTGTGAAAATGTTTTTATTTTAAGCATATAATATGATTAAAGTCAAACTTCGCGCTGTTTGTAAACACGTTAGGGTAAAAGTTTTTATTTTAATTGGTGCAATGTTGCTGTCTAAGTTGGTCGGCTTCCTAAGCCGTCATGTCATATTTAACGAGTTAAAGATTTGTGTAAAGTGTTTAAAGAGTATTTACATTTAAACTTAAGCAATTTGTTTTTGAAATTTATGATAACAGCACAAACAACGTTGTGCTAAGTATACAGCAAATGCTAATATATACAGCAAATGCTAGATAGAATTCCAAGGCAGAGAGAGAGAGAGTTTGTTTAAAGGCTTTATTTTTGTTGGGTTCGTCGTACTTAAATCTGAATACAAAAAAAAAAAAAAAAAAAAAAAAAAATATTCTTAAAATAAGAAATTAAAGTCAGTTTGACGAGAAACTTTTTAATGAATGAAAATGAAAATGAAATTTTGTAGCCTAAATGCATTTCACTTTTACACGAAATTTAATAGTTAGCACGAAACAAGTGAAGCTAGACTTCTTTTCTATCCAAGCAACAAAGCAAAGTCTTGATCGAGAGATTATCGCTATTTTCCGTATGTTGCATGCTATTGGCTATCCTATGCTATTCGTAACGTAAACACTTCGTGCATTAAGGCATGCGATGGATTACATTACATCGAGAAGTCATGCTAGGGAATTAATGAGTTGGTATCGGTTAGCAATCGTATAGGAACTAACTTTACAAAGGAAATCACTGTCACCGCGATGCTGTAAATGTTGCATCGCACGATTGGCGGCGGCTTTCTTAACTAAGCCGCCCTTATTTGTTTATTCATACTTTTATTTCTTGCTTCTATATTAGCTTCCGTTCTCGATGCAGCTTCTTTCGTAAGCCAGTAGAACTTGGTGGTTTCATTTTAGTGATCTACGAAGCTTTATTCCATGGTTAGTGTTTGCGGCGGATGGATAAGTCGATTGCATCTCTACCAGCTCTCGTACAAGATTTATTTATGCTTTATTGTTGTTGGTAAAATAATTCATATTAAATTATATGTGCATGTGTTTAATTGTATAAATGTATAATTTATAGATAAGTATATAGAACGCGCTAATATGTTTAAGGAATGTGGCAATCGTAACTTATACTTCTATCTTACCTAATGCATATTTGTTTGATTGCAATTGCTAATGAAGAGAGAGAGAGAAAGAAAGAAAGAGAAAGACAGAGAGGACGAGGTGAAAAAAAAAGGAAAAACAAGCATATAATAGAATACACAGGAATACGTTACCATATTTTATTCATATGGCAATAAAATTGCTCAATTTTCAGACCATTAAGAAAATTTACGCCTTTCTCAGAAAAAACTAAACCACACATACGTAGATTATTTCTCATGCATATGTGCATGAAAACATAGATAAGAAAAAAAGGAAACGAAAGAAAAGAAAAGAGAAGAGAAGAAAAAAAGCCAAAGAAAACGAATACTAAATATTTTAGAAGCATATGTAGCATTGAGTAGAAGGCAGAAGTCCATGGAGCACCACAACATTTGAACGGTGTAAAATGCCACAAGAATCATTACAAAGATTTCGAGCAGATGATATTTCTTTCGTTTCGGTTGAGTTTGGTTGTTTTTTTTTTGCTTTCTTTGTAACAATTTCAAACACATAGTTCTACGTATTTATACATATATATATATATATATATATATGTGTGAATTTATTTTAGAGAAAGCATATAAATATATACATACATATACACTGAAAAAAGAGCCTTACGCTTGGTTGGCTTACTACAGTTAACGCAAGTAAAAGAACGAGTACAGAAAAAAAAAAGAAAAGAAAATTATTTTTAATGTTCAAGATTCTTTTACTCCGAGTTCTTCGTATTCTTCCCAAAGAAATTGCCTTAAGACTTGGAAAATAAATGTAGAAAGAATAAATGCAAGAAGTAAAAATCTCTCCTTTTTTTTTCTTTTATATCCGAATAGTGCAAGTACACTCTTGACTTTCTACGGTTTGATAATATACAAGTTTTTCCTTGACGGTTGGTTAGATGTTGCGCGGTAGCAGCGATGGTAACACCGCCAGCAAAAGCAATTACAATAACAGTAACTATTATAAAAGGCAACTTTTTAACTTTTAACATTTTCTACAGTAGCTACGTGCGTACAGTTGATAGCGTTTTCCATTTTACCCATCTTCCTTTCGTTTTGCTCTTCTTAAAAGCGTAATACGTAAGAATGTTCCGTTTGCGTATGCGTGTGTCTTTTACATATTCTATTTTAGTTGCTTTATTTCATTTTTGCCTGGTAATTGTAAGTAAATATATGTACATACGGGAAAAAAACAAAATGAGCGTATAAGTCACTTAAGCTACTCTGCGGCTGACATTGAGAAGGTGTTTTATTTTACAGATAGCTTCACAATTATTTTAAAGTGTAACTATGGATGCATGTGTGTGTGTGTGTGTGTGTGTGTGTGTGTGAGTGTGTGAGTGTGTGAGTAAAGTCAATATCTTATTTATTACAATAATAGGTTTATCAATATTGCAAACACCAATTGCCGCCCTGTCATGTATCTGAATAGCGAGCACTTCTCCCCACCCTGCGATTGTCTTTCCGCTTAGTAGAATAGAAACCTAATCTAAACTTTCCTATATAGTGCACTTCTACGGGTAAAAGCAAATGAAATATTTTATATTTCTTAGCCTAAAGGTAGGCAATATTTATTCTTAAATACTACGCCTCCAAATAGGCTGACCTATTTTTAATTTATTTAAACAGAAATTAAAAGGACTTTTTTTTTTCTATTTAAAGATATTCGCCATTTTAACGCATTCGCCTGGAAGACGAGCACAATTTTCTCTAAAGATATTATTTGATTTTATTGCATTTAATGTTTCTTTGAACTTTTGTGGCATATAATAGCTTATGTTCGAAGTTTTATTTTCTTTATTCTGACTTGCTAATGTTTCTTTTTCCAATTTAGCTTCGCCTTTGCCTTTCATACACTGAAGCATCAATTCATTAGTATGCTCGACAAAAACTCAAAGTTCTTTCATTCTTTCCATTTATTTGACTTAAATTAGCCCGTTTGGCAATCATGTGTATAAAGTTTCTTTCCTTCCCAAAAAAAAAAAAAAAAAAAAAACAGAAAAAAAAACAAAAACAAAAAGAAGATGGAAAAATTTCCAAAAATACGCTTCAGAGATAAATCAATGCAGCTGTAGTCAGTCAGAGTTAGTCAGATAATCAGTCAGTTAGTCTAACACACTCAATAAGTAGAAATGCAGTGATTTCCTCTATATCTCTAAAGAATGATGATAAACTAATTTAATTGTCTCATTGGTAACATGCTCTCTTATACAGACATATGAGAAAATCCAAAAGGCAGCATGATTCAGAAGAAATTCATTCCGTAGACCCAAGTCGGTTGTCTTTGTTGAAAAGTAAATAAGCTACATAGATAAGTTTGAAAAAATGTATATAATAATCGTAAAGAAAACCATTTAAAGTGATTTGCAAGACATTGTAATAAATATAGGACAGACATGCACTTCCAGAGTTTGTAATAAATTTATGACGATTTCAGGAGAAATTATTTTTCCCGATTTTTGATTTTCAATTAAGAAAGAACTATTGGCTATGTCATTATGCCGTTCATTTTAAATGTTGGGTATCCAAGATTCTCTTAGATGATAAAAAATTAGTTTTTTTCAATTCATTTAAAGAAATTTCAGAAATGAATCTCTTCGTAAATGTATAAACTTCAACTGCCAAGTACATGTGTATGCGACTCATTATTGTTACATATAAGACAAGTAGACTCGCATGTCCCCATGAACATAATAAACATGAGTACAAGCAGTAAGTTTGGACACTTTTTGCCTAATTCATTCAGTAAGAAAGCGGAGAGGATAAGGACTTTTTCATTATACGAAATTCTTTTGCGCTTCGTATGTAAGGTGGCAAAAGTAGAGCACACAACTCAAATAGCAGCAGCCGGCTTAGTTGCTACTTCTAAATACTGAAGTAAAAGAATAAGAGTGAATCAAAATTAGTAGTTGGCCTAAACAAAAGAGTACTAGGCTTTACTCTACGCCAAGCTGCCAATCTATTGAATTCATTTAAAAAAAAAAAAAAAAAAAAAAAAAAAAAAATATTGTTCTAAAAGAAAATCATTCAAACTTTGTATCGATTTTACTCTTTGCTCCTCTTCTTCTATTATTAGCTCAGAGTATAGTTTTCGTTCATATAAGTTTGTTCATTCACCAGTATGTATGTAATGTTGATTTGATAGGTTAATTAATTTTTTAACTCTCTTTATTTTGGCTTAATATAATACGAAGCCGCATTTGTTTTCTTTTTCATTCCTAATTCACAATTCATTTCGTTTTAATATGCTTCACAAACACATCATCGTATTAGATATCTTACCTATCCCCCGATGGAAGAAAAACTCAACTATTTTTCAAATCTATTGTTCCGGGTGAATGTAGTTTTCCTTTTCTGATTGGTTTGATGAGCATTTTTTTTCCTTTGCATTTTTTTTTTGTTTTTGCTTTTAATCATGATAAATTCTTTACCAAATATTCCGTATCTTATCCTTTAATAATGTAAAAAAAAAGAATATATACATAAAAGAGTAAAAACCACAAAGGAGCGAATATAGTTTTAATTAAAACCATGGCATACTTTCTCACTCAATCTAAGAACATTCTTTTATTCACCTTTTTTTCTGGTTTAACTATTAATGCGTACTTAAAAAGTTAGTTTAACATTTTTTTTTAAATTGATTTATCTAAATAACTAGAGAAGGAAAATTTTTTTTTTTTATTTAACTTGATCAATCCTTTGGAAAGTAAATATATTATCTAATCCGATCCGCCTGAGTAGCCGAAGGGGAGGAATCTCGACTAGCAAGTCAATGGTCGTGGGTTCGAATCTCAAGTGCGGTAGAGTTTTTAATAAAAAGCCGATAGCCTTAGATGCTAGTGCTTTTAAGAGTTTAGTCTTAGAATTTTTTTCTCTGGCGAAATTAATAATAATAATAATAATAATATCTAATCCGAGATTTATATTGAGGATACTGTCAGTGTGATTTTAGTTGAAAACATTAAAAATAAAATTTTTAATACACGTTAATACATAAAAAACAACAAAGTTAATTATGGCTAAATCGTAATTTCCCTGACATCATCCTGAAGTCTATGAGGTTTTCTCTTACCTTCGATGTACTCGTCTTGACAGTGTACCAAAGTGATGTACTATGCAAATATTTATGTCTTTTTGCACACAATTTTGATACATTTTCTACATTTTTCTTACGTTTCGATTGGAACATGCGCTCAAACCATTTCGGTTTTATTAGAATTATTCCCGTAAATTATAAATTTGTAATATTTTGCTTATCAAATTTTTACTACTCACCATATTTATTTTACACATCATGATGAACATCATTATTTGAGTGAACTGTAAAAACCTGGATTTTCATATGAAATTGATTGTGGAAATCATTGAAATCACAATCGGACCGAATAGCGCATCAGCGAATAGTGATCACTAAGTAGGATGTCTTTTGTCTTTGAATGCCTTTAAATTACGGAGCATATATTCTCTGCAAAAAATATGAGGAATTTTCCGAAAATATTTCTTTAGAAAAGAAAATTACTCCTCAAAATTTTATCTTATAGTTGCAAAAATGCGTAAGCATTCCCTTGTCTGGGAAAATATGAAGAAAGAATCTTTAGCAAGTATTTTAATATGATGCTTACTTGATCAACATGGATGCGCGGTGCATCACAGAATGGCGCATGACAAACTTTCTGTAGAGCAGAAAATATCGCTTTATGACCGACGGACAGATAGAGTAAGCAGTTGGCCTTGGTTGGCTTAAGCTTTAGTGTATGGTGAACGCGTACAAATTTAGGTGAGGAGATATTCACTAACAATGGCAAACAATGGTTTTTAGGTGGATGGTGATGGATTACGATGGATCGAATATAACCGCAATTATTTCAAAAACCAGACTGTTATTTATTTTCCCCCGCCCAAGGATGAAGATGAATAGGCATTCGCGTGCAATAAATGAAAAAAAGTTACAGCGACATATAGGGGTTGTGATTAGAATTAAATTCGGAATTACTTTAAACATATCTACTTGTCCGTCTGTACGAATGTGCAACGCCTATCTTAAGCAATTCCCTGCTCGTACAAATGAAGATATGCGCGACTTTAAATTGGGCAAAAACATTGAATGTGTTTGCGCGCAAGGTGTCATTGGAAAAGGGGCAAATCGTTTAAAGAACATCCCCACCGTACAACATAAGTGGAATATACCTTCAGTTGCAAATTAAAAAAAAGGTCAGGTATTCCGCTGATTCGTTACAATCGACAACAGATCAAGAGTTAAAGATTTCCAAAGATTTCTATGGGTGATCTTGCAGCGCTTTTTTAGCAATGGAAAGAATCGACCGGATCCATCCGATGTTATATAATGTTGTCATAGAGTACCGAAATTGAATATTTCTTCAAGTTCTCCCTTTTCTTCTTTTAAGATAACTGTGATTTGGTATGGAAAGTTCGGCTACGGCCGCCTATAATTTGCTTACGTTTTTTTATTGTCTATTATGTCATCATCGCTTGACATAAGAATTATCAAAACAGACAGTTGGGTTATGAATGTTGAAAAGAGAATGAAAGAAACTTTTTAAATCTCCTTTCATTATCTGGCAAAGTAATTTAATTGTGTTCTATGTTTGTACTAAACTTTGTATGTCAGTTGTAAAGAATTGTGAGTTCGTAGGTCAAGAAATGTTTTTCAAATTCCAATATCGAATCGACTGCAAATATAAATGTAACATGAAATGTCACTTTATCTAAAATTTCTTAGAAATTAGTTGGAAAGTAAAATGAAAGCGATGATTAAATGTTGATGCGAACAGATTTAGATACAAAATTGTGAAACTAAAAATAGTAAACGAAGCAAAAGGATAAGAAAGTGTATTTTGTAGTCACAATGTCGAAGAATTTTACAATTTTACCAAAAATTTACCGTCAACTAAGTAAAGTTTTTCCATAGGCAACAAAATTTTATAAAAAGACTTCTGTGCATGAGTGACGGACATGAAAACAAGAAAACAAGAAAAAAAAAAAAAAAAAAAAAAACTGTTTTTATATTGTGCACATTTTATGCACTCGATTATATTTATATGGGGATGCATTTTAATTAAAAATTAAAAAATAAAATAACTTTAGGGTTAAGATGGGAAAAATGAATACCATTGAAATTTTGTAAAAATCTTATATAGCATTCATTATTGTAATATCAACTGACCAGTGTTGTCAAGCTTAGGGTAAAAAAAAGACCGGAAAAATTCAACTGAATTGTGAAAGGAATTGTGGGGACATTTTAGTTATGCACACACATCGAGGAAACTTTTCAAGCCACAACAAAGACTTGAGGCATCATATTTAACCTCAACGCTGCTTATATATAAAAACAACAGCGGGGAAGCGGCTTTATTGCAGTAACTTGAAAAGGTTTTTACATATTAACACTCTTACAGGCGCACACGTATACTTTCGTATGCATAATATGCAGAGCGAGATGTAAGCATTTGTTCTCAACAATTTCATAACTGAATATATAACAACTTGTATTTCTTTTGTGGCTGGATATATACATATCTGTTCACATATATATATATATATATATATATAGATAGATATAGTTACAAAAGTTATGCATACATACATGCATATGCATATGATTGGGATTGTATATGCATGAAAACTATGAGCATGTGTAGCATTACTGACATGTGCATATCAAACAGAAAAGCCTTGCTAAAGACTTTTAAACGAGAGAGAGAAAGAGAGAGAGAGAGAGAGTACAATTTTAGAGTGTCTTTTGGCATTTATGAAACGTTTTTACTGCCTTTTTTCAATTTTCTTCTTCCACTTTTTCTTCAGTTTTTGTTTTGCTGAAAGTGCATTGTCAAATAACCTCAAGCAATGCCATTCTATTCCAAACTGACAAATAAATAAACACACAAAAAACTACTATACATCCAGATGTACATATGTATATATGAATACATTTATGGATATATATGTGCACTCTTTCTTGCAATACATGCATGTAAAAGCAAAAAAAAAAAAATCGTAAATATTCAACCCAACAGATTTGTATGAATGTGTGCGTATAAATGTTTGTAATAAATGTAAGCATATACATATGCATATATGATTTTTTTTTATAGGACATATAACCGAAACCATCCACAAGACAATAACCAACAGTACAATGCACCCACCTTGTCGTGACATAAAAGAAAATTGTTGTTGCACCTTGTTTTTCTAAAGACTAAGAATAAATTGTCATCGTATATGATCAAAATGCTGTAGTAGCAGGAAGAAAAATTGTAAAAAAAAAAATTTAAATAAATGAAGGAACAGGAAGAAACGTACAAAAAGCTGCCCACACTACAAGTCGAATTTCAGATGTACGCTACCTCAAGTAAAGAAAAAAAGCATTAAGATCACTTATTATAGATTCGTGATAATTAAGGCTTTCATATCTAAGGGAGTCAAATGCTTCAATTAATAAAGCATTACAAGAATATTTTATGGCTTTGACAAATTGCAGAAAGATGTCTACTATAATTCAGTTTGATTCGCACCTTTTTGGGCGCTAAGGAAGGTCGGGTAAATTTTTTTTTTCTTGCCGTTCGGGTACATCAAATCAGAGAAAAGGCCGAACGTGGCCAATTCAAAATTTTTCGATCGCTACAAATTTATTGCTTTTGGATTGAATGTATTTTCCTCTGATGCCTGAGTAAGTCAAAGTTTAAGACTTATTCCATTTTTTCTTTAATGCCCAAGTCCACTATCAAGTCCAAGTAACGTTAGTTCGCCTTAAAAGTCTCAATCATTTTTAGATGCTTGTTATTATGCTTTTGATGCATATTTCTAGGCTCGACAAATAATGTGAACAAGTTAGCATACCTTGAAGCGCTCGTAGTGTTCTTAAAGGAGAAAAATTGCAAGCATTTATGAATTGAAGAAATCTGTTTAATGCCATGAGATAAAAGTTAAAGGTATAAATTTCTTAAAATATTTTGCCAAAATAACAACAACAACAACAACAATAATAATAATAACAATAACTAGTACACAAATACCACAAATAAATATCTCGAATATTTAAGCAAAAATATTTTTGTTAAATTTTGCTTTCAAAGAAGACTTGACAACAATTGTTTTTTTCTTTTTTAAGTTTCCTTTTTTTTTTTTTTGTTATTACATTACTGCTCCATTCGTTTCTATTTGTTTGTTAATATTTTATAATTGTTATATTAAAATAACAAATATTGTCGAGTGTGTTTTTACTATGCTATAACGGAAAAACAGTTTACTTTTTTCATATTCATACATAGGTACAAGCATTTACATTACAAAGACGTAAGACGTAAGAGAATTCATTTGAAGTGCATTTGCTTGCCAAGTTTATATATCAAAATGTTTTCAGATTTTGAAGGAAGCATTCATAGTTGTTTCGTATAATCAAAGGCTCATATAATTTGTTTAATAAACTGCCACTATTGCAACAGTATCAGCATACATACATGCACACATTTTTTTATTTAAGCTTTACAAAGCCTCTGCAAATACAATGGTATTATTTTTAAGCTTGCTTGCTACCTCGGATGACATAAACATACTGACGAAGATCAAACGTCGGATATGCATTGTCTTATAAATGTCTGCAGCTCTTGTTAAATACAAGTGCTCGCTACGCTCCTAGCGAAGACTAAAATAAAGAAAGCATAAGTTCAGTCTTACGCATACTAAGTGATTCGTATCAAAAATAAACCGCAGGCCGTCGCCATAGCATTAAGCTATATCTTGATTGCAATTGTCGCTTAAAACGAGAATATTATGAGCAAACTTTGCAAATGCACTGCTAAGGTATGAGCATAGTCACCGATTGCCATAATTATTAATTGATTTGCTCATCAATTCCAGTTTTTGAATTATTGCTCACTTTAAGTTGATACTGAAATTGTATTTGTAACGAGACATAATTTCGCTGCAATAATAATCTTCAACTCTAAAGTTTGAACTTTTAACGATTGTGTTCGTTGTTTGCAATCGTGAACGATGTGATGTACATTTACGGACTTTCTAGATCCCTTCAGATAGCATTATGTCACGATCGTAACGTAGAAACGTAGGTGCTTATAAAAGCTTTTTAGAAGGAAGTGATCTTAGAGAAATTGCTTTATAAAAAGTACTGCAGATATGTATAATGAGTGGCAAGAGAAGCCATGAATCTTCTAAATATGAATTTTGTTAATACAAACATTTGAGGGGAAAACTTTTCAAATCCGCAAAGATCCATTTTCGCAAAAATGTTCGTGATTGCTGTTATTTTAGAAAACGATTGCGAAAAGTATTTTTTTTTTTTTTCTAAAATATTTTTTGCATCGATGAAAGTTCGCTTTTAAAATGAAACGGGCAAGAAACTTAAATACGGTCGGGCTCGAATCTTTAATGAGCATTACCGTTTATCCCCCCCCCAAAAAAAAAAGACAATAAAAGTAAGAGAACAAAATGTT
>NW_024005943.1:0-37533 GCF_014805625.2 Glossina fuscipes
GTACAACTTTTTCACGGTTCTACAGGTAAAAAAAAAAAAAAAAAAAAATTTTGTTTTTCATCTCCTTTTAAATATAACTTGTTTTTTTTATTAGCAAATGAAACTTGAGCTCTTGAATCTCGGTCAGTGAACATGTTTGGTTTTGATGCATACAAAAAAATTATATTATGAAGGTTTTACGCAATACTCTATAATAATAGTAATAATCATAAAAAAAAAACAACAAGGTACCCAACTTAAAATGAGGTTTTTATGCCGTTTAAAAAAAAAAAAAAAATTGAAATGAAATATTAAAAAAAAAGAAAAAAGAAGAAGCAAACGAACTTTGGCGTTAGGAACAAATTGATGCTTCTCCTTCTTATTTAACTTTTACTTGAAGCGTAAAATAGATTGCAAGGTTAATTAACTGAAATTATTATTACACTAAACTGGCAAAGGCATTCTAAGCTTGTTATTTAATATGCAACAGTCACATATTTCCGGATATGTGCATTTGCTCCTCTTCATCCATTGTTGTTTTGTTGGAGTTTTAAATGTTGCTACAATTGCAGTAGAAGGTTATAATTAGGCACATCGTAGGCAGGAAGGCAAGAATGAAAGGTGACATTGATTCATTCATATTTTTTCAAAATTTGTTGCCATTAATTCATAAGAAATATGTGGCAGGCAAGAGCCGTAGAGAGGTGCGTCCGAATAAGTGCCAGATTTACAGCAGTTATATAATGCTAAGGCCAGCATTATTACTGTGTTGGCCGTTTTTATTTAATACTCACATTCCATATCCTTATGAAATAGCCAAAGGTGCTCTACAGCTGCAAAGTGTAAAGTTCTCACAGTAGACAAAGGTTTATGGTTTGAAGATTTACTTAATTAATTTTCAATGTATTCGTCGTTCTAAGCTAAGCATATTTGGCAGCAATTCTTTATTTCATTTCATATTGAGTTAAGAAGCGCGTAGGCCCAATCACATTCATCCTTGTATGTAAATGTGTGGACTAATAATTCACGGGATTTGGGAAGAATGTTTTCTTTTTTACCAAGCTCGACTTTCTTTATCGACATATTTGCCCTCAAGAGAGTTAGTCATATCATGACTTCTCCCACATTTTGATCCCTTTGTAAGTTTCAATATCACTGAGTAGCTCATTCACTTTTCATCTTTTTCTCTTTCTCCGCTTATTTTTCACTATCACTGTGTTACATGTATCCTCTAAATGTCGCAAACAAAACAAATTTCATCACATTTTTTGCTGGAGCATCCTTATGATATTTGTGAACAGATAATAGTGGTCGGGACAGAAATCTGCAGAATGGCATATAAAACTCCAGTTTACTTGATACTTTTGTTTCACTGCCAGTACAAGCGATATCCCCTCGGAAAAGAGCTTTATTATGCTCAAATAAATATTCATGTGAAATACGGAATACACTGCCGTTCGACTGGATGACAGTCTATTCCTTATTCTTCTTCGTATTAAAAATGCTTTCATATCCATAATGAAAAGCAAAAAGTAGTGTGGTATGTAGTTTACAATGTTTTCGTTTCTCAGGGCAATATAAAAACCTAAAGGCCTAGACTACGCTCATAAAATTGTGATGGCTAACGATTTATATGTCCAAACATAAAAATATAATTTGTTAGTTGGCTAACAAAATAAGTCCATCTAGCCAGACTAACTTCGTCACGGAATGCTTATAAGCTCACACTTATAATACCCACAACACATTTCGATTAAAATGGTCATGGGCTCCATACGTGTAAACGCATTGACACCCTTACATCATACATACAACGTACATAAATTTAAAAGACATGACGTTTTCCATTTGTAGACTTTGCCAAGTCACACGGTTGACATGGGTACTAACTTGCGTTATCGTGCAATTCAATCCATTGAAGTAAACCAAGAACATTTTGTATACGTAAAGTGTAAAGTAGAGCCAATGCCATCGTGTAAATGCAAATTGAATAAGATGCGCACTAATTGACATTAGCGAGGATTATCTCTGTCCATCTCCTTTAGTTGGCCGTAGTAGCTTAGTTAAGCTTACTTAAGCTTAGCCAAGTTTGAACCTTAGCTATTAGAGCTGCATAGAAAAAATTTGCGGTATGGCATACTGTGTTTGAAGCGAGGAAATTTATCGTTTTACTATACTAAAGATTTTTCTATTTGTGTTTCGCGGAATTAATAAATGCGTTCTTATGAAGAAGACAACAAACAATTTAACAAACAAATAATTTATTGTTGTGTGATTGTCCTTTAAACTAAGCGCTTACTTTAGAGGTGTATGTGCGTGCACGCACGTATATTTTCATATTTATATAAACAACGTTTTTTCGCACTTTTGTTTTGTGCAATCATTTACGTAAATGACATATCAATTCATTTCTATGGTAACGCGTGGCGTACTTGAATGACACGACAAGCGTTAATAAGTGCTCTCTTATTCAACGGCAAACAATGAAACTTGATGCTTTTTCATTCAATTGCCCTCAATATCGTCATCATTAAGAGCCTAGGCAGCGTCATCGCTATCATTATCATCATCATCATCATCATCATAGTCATCATTATCATCACCATTAAGAGCCTGGGCAGCATCATCAGTACCATCAATTATTGTTAGTATTGAGTAAAATTTGACCATGTGATTATAAGAACAAGCATGCAACAGACGTTGCAAGTACTTGGATGGCAAGAGTAAGAGTTGTTAATATAATAATAAATAAAATTGAAAAATAAAGCGGAAAAAAAAAAAAACAAAAATGTAGGAGTGAAGACCTGACATAAGATTTACGTTGGATTAAATTTTAATTTAATTAGTGAACTTTCCTTGTCGACCGGTTATAACGAAAACTTATTTCTCCTCCCTTTCTATCTTTCCTTTCCTTGCCCGCCAACGCTTTCTCTCACGCCATTATCTCGACCAGCATCAGAATTTAATTTCTTTCATATATAAATTAAGCGAAAAAATGTGAATAAATTTTTTTCTTTTGCTTATGGTTTTCTGTTTTAAGTAATTTTCCAATTAACTCGATTCAAAAATTTTATTTTATTAAAAAAAAATTTTTTAATTTTACACATAATCTGTCAAAAAAAAAAAAAATAAAAAAAAAAATACCGGGAATTGTCAATGATTTTTATTTTTCCCTCTTGCTAACGGTCAACGGCTATTTGATCTTTCTATAGTCTTTTAGTTATCTTTGATTCTTTTGCGATTCTTTTTCATAGAATTTCATAGGCTTAGCATACAAGGCGTAGTTAATCAAGCGATGTGATTTTAAGCCAAGAAATCCTATACAGAAACATTTTCCCATAAAATGAAAAATTTTGAGTTACTTCAGAATAAGTTATACTCTCCAAGGCATGTCATGCCGAAAGCATTACCGAAAATGCTATGGCATGTAAACATCATACGCTAGCTATCTTTCTTATAGTGAAAGGTGGTGCAATGATTTCTTTAATGCATTTGCATAAATGATATTTCAGTCCATTCAGTGATTCAGTCTTCAATCATTTTCACGGTTCTCCTTGAATGCCTACACTATTGTCATATAAAAATTTTTCTTTGTTTGATAGCAAAACCGCAGCAAAATCAATTCGACGCAATAGTCGCGCTATTCAGAAGTTAGACCGAATATTAAACTCATGATTTCCGTTACTTTTTTGACCGGCAATTTATTTCGATTTTATTACATATTCCATTCAGTTATTCCGAGTGTTAATGTACATGCATCACATGTTACTTACTGATAGTAAAACGAAATTCTTTTATATCTGTTGCCTTTGTGTCTGTTTGCGGCGGCTTTACTTTGCATTTAACGTTCTCATCATAAATACGTTTATTGTACATCATCACGTGTTTTTGCTTGATTATGACATCATGACACGCGACCTGTCTTGAAAATGAAATTATTTCAGAAAAAAAAAAAAAAAAAAAAAAAAAAAAAAAAGTAAGAAAAACAAGCAGCCTACCGCCGAGCCGGAAAACGGCAACCAAATGTTTGACAAGTTTTTATAGGATTTTTACCGCTTATGTTTTTTTTTTTTTTTTTTCTCTTTTGTACGTGAATTCTCGTTTTTTCTTGTGGCATAAAAATGCAGAAAAAATGCTTTCGGTTTTGTAAAGTCACGTAAATTTAACGTTTGTTAAAAATTATTTGTTGTCATTGTTATTATTGTTATTGTTTTTGCTTTTGTTGCTACTGGTGTTGAAGGTCTGTTTTTTTTTTTTTTTTTTTTTTTTTTTAAAGTCGTGAAGGTTTCATGGTTCTTAGGTTCATTTTTTTGTATTTCCATTTCCAGTTTTTTTTTATTTTTTATTTTTTATGTGGCATGCATGTGACATGTGCAGCCTCAGCAGAATTTAACTTTTATTTTTTTTTTATTTTTTTTTTTATAAGCACTTATAAGGCTGTAATCTGTTTTATCGTGACAGCATAATTATATTTTCTTTATTTACATACGTACTTGTTCGCGTATGAATGTCGATGTGCTTTTTATTAATGCAAAAAACCATGTTTTTGGTATTTAAGGATGGAATCGAATTTTGCGTATGTATATGTATGAGAGTGAGTTTATGGTTGATATGAGATGTATGAAGTGCGGCGGGGATGTGCCTACGAATCGAGAAGCATTACACATTCCTTACAAAAATCGGTTGTGTGATGATGTGATTCTATAGAATGTTCGTCATAAAGAAGAAGTAAATGAATTGTGCTTTTTTTTTTTTGGATGTTATGTCGCAAGCATTTCCATAGTTTCTTTTCATATTTCATCGTCTCAAACCTCAACAATTCATCAGAAAACAGTAGACGGTAAAAAACAATGTTTGCAGATGAAGCAATTATTTCTTATCAATATTTTGCATTTTTTGCATTACATGCGGCTAAGTACATCGATTACTGATGGTAAAATCATTTTAATGAGTGAGACGACTACATTTATCTCATAATAAAGAGATTCCGGAACAAAAAAACACAGCGTGCGAGGACACAAAACCTTTAGCTAAGAGAGTTCGGGATGGTCCGCATTTTTCCAATAGGATCAAAGGCTTATCGTTTAGGAAAGGGACCAATTCAATAATTGCGCAATTGGATTGGGACACTAGAAGGTCGGGGGCACCTTTAGAATATTTGTGTGTCGAAGTTGTCAGTATAGAGCGAGAATATTCGGTAATTTTAGAAATTGAATAGACTTTTGCCTGCCCTGAGGCATGAGTATGAATGCATTACTTTTCAATATAAGAGAACTTGTACTTATTTATATTTATTTTTGCGTTATTTTGGTTGAAAAAATCTTTGGAAGTTAAGAAGATAAACAAATTGATTCTATGCACTTTCCATAGTAATCTGCGTAAAAAGAAATAACAAAAATAAAAAAAAGAAAATGTTATGGAAAGAGTTTTTTCGCCAACTTCGAAATGAGTCTCAATCGGGTGAAATAATCGACCGCTATATACACATTTCGTAGATTGATTAAGTTGTGGCTTTCAGTTTTTTCCTTGGATTGCTTTTTTACACTTTCTCTCAAGTAACTCGAAGGACTTTTCTTGCGTTCATGGTAGTTGATTTTTTTATCAAAAACTTCTAATGAGCTCTTGGGAAAGCAATCGTGCAGCCATATAGTTCAAGGCCAAAATACCATTTACAGTATTATGAATGCGCTCCAAGTTTTATCAAGTCCGGACTTATATGCAAACTTTTTGTCATCGCCGATGTTTTTGCTATTTATTGGCTCTGTAATATTGATACTTTGATGGGATTTTTTAAAGTTCGGTTCGAAACGTGTGAAAATATTGTTGAAGACCGAAATTTCGCAGTATGTGCTTGCATGTATTAGTGTGGTGAAATTGTTCAGGTAATGCAAAGCATCACTGTGCACAGCGATTAAATTCGATGATTTTTGCCTCTCTCTAATTACTCGATGTGTTCAAACGCTAATCATGAAACGCTCAAATGCATGTCATGCTCATGCATTGTCCGCAATCATGGCGTTTGTTATTTGATTTGAAGGAATCTGTTGGCGAACACCATTAAATCCTTTTAAAAGCTTATGGCGATGCTGCTCTGTCGTATCCCAATTGCGGTTGCAACGGTTTGAACATAGCCAGTTTGATGTCAATGGTGAAGAACGGCCTGGGAAACGTAAACAGTTCGAACTCAGTGAATTGCAAAACTTATTGGACGAAAATCCAAGTCAAGCTCTTAAGGAATTTTCAGACAGCTTAGCAGTTAATGGATCAACAGTTTCCATACGCTTACATGCGAGGGGAAAAAACCAAAACGAAGGGAAATGGTTACCGTACATATTGACTGAAAACAACATCTCAACATCGCGTGTCAGGCAAAAAAAGAAAAGCTTTCTGCAGACTATTGTGATTGGCAAAGAAAAGTTGTATTAATTCTAACCATTAAAAAGTCGCGGAGCGGGAAGAGCTTTCCATCCAAGTTTTGCTGTGCACATGGATCACCACCAGGGTGTAGTGTGCTACGAGCTGCTAAAACCAAATGAAACGGTTACTGCAGATGTCCATAGACGTTAGTTGAACAAACTGAATGATGTATTGTTGCATAAAATACTAGGAATAGCGATTAACAGACGTAAAGTCGTTCTCTTGCATGACAATGCTCGGCCCCACGTTACAATAGTTGTCAAGGATACAGTGTTGCACCTCAAATGGGAAGTTCTGCCGCTTCCATACTCCATGCTCACCAGACGTAACCCCTTCTGACTATCACTTGCTCAGATCGATGCAGCTTGGCTTGGCTCCCACACGGTTCCGCGTTGCTGAAGAAATACAAAAACGGCTCGATGTTTAGATCAATGCCAAACCAATATCTAAGTGCCAAAAATATGGCAAAATGTTGTAGAAAATGATCGAAAACATAATTATTTTCAATAAATGCCCTTTTAAAAGTGATAAATTGATCAGAAAACATGCAAGCTCCGAAAATTAGTAAAGAATTTTATGAAATTTACAGACTTTTTCCAACTTGTTTATGGTCAACGTAAAAGTATATGACAATTTTTAACTTTTGCGCGGCCTAATATTACTATCCGCTCAAAATCTAATAAAGATAAAATTCAAATTTTATTTTATAGATAATATCGCCCATCCCTCTCTATACAAAATGTTATACGGTTTCATAAGCAAAGTTTTGATTTTGTAAAATATACGCTCATAATAATAACATACGTACGTACAATAAGTACGTGTATGTGAATTTTCTAATAAATCAAGGCATGTTGTATATAAAGAGCTAATTAAAACTGTCACGTATACTTAATTACTTTATCAGTGTGGTAACTAACGCGTTTGTGTATGTGTGTGTTTGTGTGTTTGTGTGTGTATGGGTATATGTGTCTATAGTAGTTCATAAATTTAAATTCCACTACACAAAATGATTAATGATCATCCCATACAAAGCTCGGTGCTGTGCTTGGTATTTTTACGTCTATTTTTTTCTTCTTTTTCTTTTTTTTTCTTTTTAATTTATTTATCTGTTTTCAGTTGTATTCGTAATCACTGCATGAGTAAGAGCGACTGGCATATCCTGAGAACTTTTTGAAAGTTTTTCTTTGACTATTACTTTGTTGGAAATTGCTGTTAAAAACATTATATCATTAATTTCAATTACAACGTTTATTGACTTCCGTTATACCGGATATCTTTAAAGGCCATTATATACTTATTGCAATTATTTTCGATAGCTTGTAATGCCACTACTTCATGAACGCATGAAAAATATCGTATGCATAATAGTTTGAACGTTACGTTTGAACTGCACTATGAAATGATTTGGGTGCATTTGGGTTGTCCGCCCATTCTTTGATCTCTTTACTGTTAGTGGTATTCTAGCCTTAATATTATATTAATTTCCGTACATTAGGTGTGTACAAGCCCACCTGTAAACGATAATCATATAAAGTTGCTATGCGAGGTTTAAAAGAAAACTTCCTTTTTAGAGATAACTTGTTGAAATGCTGAAATTAGTGAGGAGTGAAAAAAAAAAAAAAAAAAAAAAACCTAAAACAATATATAATTTTTGAAATTTAAAGAATTTAAACTTGTTTTCAATCGACCTAACACGTTCATCAAATCATTTTTAATGTTTTACTACGGGATAAGTTCTTCTTATGTATAACTCGTATAACTCTTAATTTCGTGCTAGAGTATGCAATATTCGCTTTAACATGGTTTACTTTTTCTCCTTTTTCTCTCTTCGTTTTTTTTTTTTTTTTCTCAACTTATTTTATCTCTACGATTCGCAACAGTTTTGCAATTATTCTGTTAGGTGCTTCTAAAAGGTATTTATGTGACAGTAATCGCTGTTGTTGGACAATTTATATGGTCAGTCTTTTATACGAAATATTAGGGATTATGTTCCACTCGCATAAAATGCAATGCAAAACGTAAAATGAGAGAATGAAATCGGAAAAGGCAACCAACGAAAGTATTTACAAACATATATTTAATCCATTTTTAAAGTGAAATTAAATTATGATAAAAAAATTCGTTTAAAACTAAGTTTTTTTTTGTTTTGAATCTCTTAAGAGGGACTTTATATTTTTATTCCCTCTTTTTCTGTCGTGATGATATGCAATTTAGATTATGATTCCCTAGACGATTCAAACTGGCGAAATGTTTCATTTATATCGAGACTAATACAACCTTAAGCAGTGCTTGTGAATTATCCAAACATGCTAAGCGATCTCGTCTTTGCCGCACAAACCTATCAATGCTTGTGGCTAAGTTGGTTGCAATTAATACGAGAAGCTAAGAAGGGAGATATCATTGAGTGTCCATTTTGATGAGAGACTTAACGAAGAAGAAGAACAGGAAGAAGAAGAAGTGTGCTTCAAATTTGTGGGGTTTTTTTCGGGAAAATTGCATAGATCTGAGATGTCGACGAAATTTAGCGAAGACGATAAGTGAAAGAAATGCATTATGAGAAACAAGAGTCCGGTGAGGGAAAACTTTCAAGAAGAAAATCTACCCATAACATGTGGCTATCATCCAATTCAGCTTTGAATTCCACTTTGATTATCGCCTAAGCGTTTCGTGCTTTAAAGCAACTGCATCTTTGGTAGCCTGGGAAAGTGGATTCAACAGTGTCTCCCAATAGTAAAACTTAAATCTCATCTATAATCGGTCCAGTTCGTTATATTTTTTTTGTGTAAATCTATTTTTAAGAAGCAAAATTTGCGCCCTTAAAATTAACATTTATTTGCCCGCGTAGTACGTGTTTTGTAAAATTTCCTTATCGGGATTCCTTTCATCTTTTTTCATAATCATTTCCTTTGGCAGTTAAGTTTTATTTACTTTCACATTCTCCGGTTTCGAGTGAATGGTGAAAAAGAAAAAAGGCCAAAAACCAAAAAAAGAAAAAATCTTTTTCAATTCCCTTCAACAATTAATCTTCCAGGTAAGTACTTATCCCATACAAGTATCGTTGCTTTTATGTTGAGCTTTACAAAGTTGACTATATATAGTCGTATAAGTAATCGAAATGCCCGCTTTTTGCTATATGTGTCCGGTTTAAATTGTTCTCTTTTTTTTTCTGTTCATTTCATCATCACTTTTACTTTTCATTTACTGTGTGTTTTTTTTTGCGCTTTTTGTTCTTGTTTTGAACTGCACTCAAACAATAGGTGACGTTTCAAGTTACATATGTCTCATCCATGGCATACACAGCATACAAATGCATTTCGTGTATAATTGATTTGTGGTTTCCTAGTTCACACGATATCGCACAGTGTTACATTAATGAATGAGGTCACTTAAACGTCATTGATTTAGTTGCAAGTAATTGCTGATTTGTGTCTGCGTTAAGCCACAAGTACCGATTTACTATCTATCGCAGTAATTGCCGATGGACAGTCAGTTTAATTGTTATAGACAATCAATATAAACCGAAATAGAATTAAAGTGAAATTTTTTTCTAAACGAATAACGATCGGAAAGAAGTCATAACGGGATTTAGATTATCTTTCAATTTTTCTAAATCTGATTTAATTTTGTAACTTTTTGAGATTGTCAGATTTGATCAGAAATTTGGATAAGGCAAAAAATGCAAAAAAAAAAAAAAACAGGTTCCAAATTTGTCATAATCACACAGAGGTTTTTTAATTAAATCGCATAGCGTACCATAGTACATAAGAATTTCAAAGAAAAATGTAAAGATTACCAAGAGTGAGTAAATGTTAGGTTATATAAAAAGTTTTTGCGGTTTTTTCCGCGGGATGGTATTAATGCCTAAATATCGGACAATACTCACCTAATTGTCTTAAACGAACATTTGCTTAAAAGATGACATTTCAGCTTACATTTCTTGTGGAGATTATTTTCTAACTCTTAGCTCTTGTAGAAAGTTATATCGATTTGAAGAATTATGCTATGTGATGCTTTTTTACTACAAAAAAAGGCAAAACATGCAAAAATATGCCGGAAATTTATGGGAAAAACTCGTGAAATATACGGTGAGAATACTATACGTGAATAACGGACCAAAGAGTCGTTCGCTCGATTCCGCTCTAGAAAACTTCATTAGATTATAGCATAAAAGATTGTTCAAAATACGTAAGAGGGGCAAGAGCAATCTTTCCGCCACTCTACAAGCAATTTTTTTTTTTTTTTGTTTTACCAAGACCTGTCTACGGAATATTATAACTATATAAAATTCAAAGAATCTCTTTAGCCTCTATTTAGTGTTCGTAAATGAGGTAAAAAGGTCTATACTTGTGACTTGAAGAAATATACTTTAAAAAATTTGTATGGCTATAAGATTCTTACTTATCGTATTTAAACATGAGTAAACTTTTTTAAACTTTTGATACCCTACACCGCTTGTGATGCAAGACTATATTAAGTTTACGCGGATAAATGAAAAGGACTTGAGGTAGATCCATATTTCTGAAATCGATTCTGAATAGTCTTGTTTTCTTAAATTCAGTTCATAGACCATATCGATATGTTTTTGCCAAAGGACAAATGGCTCTAATTGAACGACTTTTTCCAGGACATCTTATTATGAATTGTCATTGTGTGAATAACAGTACTGAGCGAAGGGGTATATATATAATGGTTGGCCATATAAGTTGATAAATACAATATTAAAAAACCTATGCTAATAACAACAATTTTCTCAAGTATCTATTATATTCTCAAGGTCTATTAATTTTTATCCCTTAGAGCACATATATTATTGATAATCATTTATTTGTCGTGAATTACTCGACATTAAACCATTCTTTCTTCATTCATTTAATAATTGTATTAAACTTTTATGGAGATGTCGTTCCTTGTTTGTCAATAACTAAGCAGACCAGCTTTAGATTCGAAGTTGATTTAATCATGTCTCTTGATGGGACCCATATTTACCTCTAAATACGTCTTTTCATTCGTTTATCCGCACCTATGCCAAACTGTCTGATTCTATTCTTCAACAAGTTCCTACTTTGGTTTTTTCACACTCCTCTTCGTCTGTTCTCCCCCACGACCTTATGTCTGTTTATCCTCAGGTCTCCATACCTATTCGCCTGAAAATCTGTCTGCACACAAGTCTGGCCATTTGCGCTTTTGTACGGGGTCACATATGTCTCTTTGCTCTTCTTTTCGTTCCTACCTTCATCCGCTATTACAGTTTTGTTTGCCCATCTGTCTATTAACCTGCTTGTTTATTCGCACACCTAGTTATCCCTACGTCTGTCCGCCGCCATATAATATCAGCCTTGCCTGTCTTCTGTCTATTTGTAACTCCTACCTATCTCTGTCTTCTGTATGTTAGCATATCTGACTGCTCGCATGTCCTTCTGTTCGCATATATATCCGGCCATACCTTTGATCACCGTGCCGGTCGGTTTTTGTATCTGTTTTTCTATCGACTCATTGGTTATAAATCCCTATACATCTGCACTTACTCGGGAGCTTATTCTAGCCGCAATGAGTACACTAAGCGAATATTACCGTACTAGGAAGGAATATTTTATATGTTTATTATCGATAGTCTATTAAATGTCCTTGAAGGTAAACGGAAGACTTTTGCACTTTGTTCCTTTTTTTTACAATTTTCACCCATCAAAGTTGGAGAAACGTACTATACGAAACGAACTATATGTTCTCTTAGATAGCTAGTTATACGATATCTCTATAATAAGTAGTAAATGCATTAAGAAACTAATGATAATAATTAAGTTTCTTAACTATTAGTTAAATCATTCTTCGTAGAGAAATTTTGTTATAATATTTATATATACCAAGACGATTTCGTAAGGAGAAGTAATTTGTATTTTAGCAAAAAAAAGAAAGAGAAAACTTAAAGCTTTAGTTATTATCAGCTATTATATCCATAACTTTCTCGCATCTGTAGCTATTCGTATGGCTTTGTTTTTTATGCGCTTTTAAAACTGAAATTCGTTACTCTTATAAATTTTATGGTTTTTGTACTTTTTTTGCTTTTTTTTTTTTTTGCTGCTTTCTGCACATACTTCTTCTTTAATTCATTCGTTTTTTTTTTTTTTTTTTTTAATCTAATCCCCCCTTTGTCAACAAGGATACCATAGAGATACCACAATTTCAATTACATGCTTGTTATCTAACAAAAAAAAAAAATATGAAAAAAAGAAAGAAAGAAAGAAAAAACAAAAAAAAAAAAACCGGCGGAATCTCTGAATTTCTTTCTTTCTTCTTTTTTTTTTCGTGAGGGGGAATATTTGAAATGGTATAATTCTTTCTGCCTCTAGTTGGTGAGCGTCTGAGTATATGCAATTGAAATTGTATGTGTGCTTGTTGTTTAATTAAAATGCTGACAAAGCGTTAGTACGCGTTGGTTAGTATGAAAAAACACCAGAATTCCAAAAAAAAAAAAGAAAAAAAAAAAACGAAAAAACTATTGCTGCAGCTATATAAAGGCCATGCAGACTATGAAGTTATAAATCAGCGATGGTGAAAAGCTGTAGTCAGACAAACGCAGAGAAGAGATATGAAACAAAGAACATAAGAGTTAAGGAATTAAATGAACCTAAAACAAAGTGCATAAATTAATACCAAAGAAAAGGAATGGGGGGGAAAAAAAACCCAATTTTGGCTCGAAATTTCCTTCTACTCAGAACCTAGAAAATCCCTCTCCCTTTTTTCATTAGTTTAATTCACTACTATAGCGCTTGATATATAAGTAGTTTGAATAAACGTTGCTTCTCAGTTTTCTGTTCGCCCATTTTCTTATCAAATTGATTCACGCGTGGATTTTATCCCGGCTTACTCCGTACGAGTAGATATGTAGCGAGTTTGGGAATTACATCTCACGTTTTATGGATTTCGCCTTTTCGGAGATTTCTATATCTATCCGTCTAATCTCTAGCAATAGTTGCTCTAATTTAGTATAATCAGAAAACAAAAAGCGGTTCCCACATGTTGACCATCATTTGATTATTGACCATCAAATTAGAACACGACGCAGAAGGTTTTTAATTACACACAAAGTCTATACTGTTTGAAATCTTTCTTTAGAAAAATACAGAATAAATTTAAATCATTTCTATAGTAGTAGAAGACCTTAGGCAAGCTTAATAGCAATATTTGTGATGAAGAATTGCAGTCAGTTTTTAAAGCTTGTGTGGCATTGTTGTAACAAATTTAATATACTTTTACCAATCAACTATAGATATGAGAATAAATAAATGAAAAAAACAAAAATTTATTAGTTGATTAAATTTTCAGATGACTGTGTGTTAAGCGAACTGTGTAAAAAAATATTAGGAGAAAGTTCCCTTCTTTTGACGAGAATTAAATATCCGTTTAGGAAATAATATTCCAACCGCTGCAGCTGACAGCGTTAATAAACAAAGATTAGCAAGTGCCAACAACTGCTGTATAAAAGAGGAAGCTTAAGCGTTTTGTCTCTTAACCATTCATAATCTAATTTGATTCGATCAGTATACCGAATTTTTTTTTTTTTCTAAAAAAGTTGAGAATATTCTTGTAACGCAAAAGAAAGTATATTCGTATTAGTAATCATTGGTCTAGAGAGATGTTTTTGTTTGTTTTGTTTTTTTTTTTTTTTGGTAAAGACAAGCCTTGCAAACACAGTTTTGCTGTCTTGATTTTGATAAGCAAAAAAAAAAAAAAATATATATATATATATATATATATATATATATGTAGTATAATAACTGGAAAAACGATTTGGACTAACAAGTCGATGATGGTGGGTATTCGAATTTCAAGAGCGGGAGATTTTTCAATAAAGCCGATAGCCTTAGATGTGCTTAGTGCTTTAAAGCCTTTGTCTTCGAATTTATTTCTCTGCCTAAACTCACAATAACATTAATAATACTATAGGGTGTTTATATGAAATATTCTATAAAATTTTATTAAACATAAAAAAATGAGCAATAAAATTTACTAATACTATATTTTATTTTTTTTTTTTTATATTAAATTTTATAAAATTTTTTAAATAAATAACTAATATACACATGCATTATAATATAACATTCCGTTATTACAAAGTAGTAAATATATATACATACATATATATATATATCCTAAACAAAAAAAATTTAACAATTTTGTTTTTGCCCTATAAATATATATAACAACAATGCTCATAAGTCTCTGAATTGGACGCATTCGAATGAATGCTTTTTCTAACGGATGTCACAATATAGACGATTTGTTATTTTTTAATCTGTATGATGCCTTTATGTGTGAAGCTAAGCGTTTGTGTGCAAATTCTCCAGTTAAAGTTTGCTTAACTTATACTGTATCGATTTGATGCTTGTGCAATATATATGTGCAAACATATACATGTGTTTTTTTTTTTATTAAACGTATTTCGGCCTACATTCAACATTAAACCAACTAGTATTAGTAGTCTTCATGCCTGCATTTTCCATCCTATTCCTTTCAGTTATATTGAACGCTATAAGACACGACGAATAGGAGGCATTTACATTTTTTTATACTGTTTGTAACGACCAAAAGTTTGCATTGTAAAATGCAAAAAAAACCAAAATGGTCTGTTTATGAAGCTGATACGCCTATCAGCCAGCTAGGTATCAGTCATCAGCAATACAAGTGAAACTTACAACAAGTTTTTGCTTTTTAGGCCAGAAATCGATTCTCAATCATTTTCACACTGAAACGAACCGTTTCCTTATATCTCTCTTTTTACTTTTTTGCATAACATGAAATATTCTGCAGACATAGTTGAATTTATAAAAAAGTTTGCAACATTTTTCAAACATTTCGAAGAAGTAAGTAATGCTCTTGCCTATGTAACACCTTAACGACAAACCTATGATTGACAAAAAAAAAAAAAAAAAAAAAAGATAAAGTTTTTCTTCAAACATCTACCTATCTATCTCGGAAAAGATGTGTGATTCAAGATTCGCCATAACAGGGATATTATTTAGTCTCTTGTTTGCAATTTTTTTTTTTTTTTTTTTTTTTTTGGATCGTCTGTGGTGTGCTGGTGTTAGATGTATGCTTTCAGCCAAAGCACGCGACTCTAACACATTTCATATATTTACAGTCGAAATGTTCTAATGTATGGCTTGTGTCTGGGTAATGTCCCTATGCGGATGCGGCTATTTTAGAGCAATAACACTACCCTTCACTCCTTACTCGAGTGGTGTGTATGTGTATGTGGATGAGTTCTTTCCTTGTTGTTTAAAGAGCCTGTTGATATTTGTTCACTAGTTTTTTTTTTTTTGTTTTTTTCCTTGTTTTGGCCGTTTGTTTTTATGCTGCTCTGCTACTGATATGTGTTATGTGTGTTTTGGTTTAGCCAAGGCTGCCACTGTTTTTTGGTAATTTGGGTTGCAGTAGCAGTGGTTTTCGATGAGGTTAGTTAGAAATTATGGCTCAGAATATTTGAGTAAAAATAGAAGCAAAAAAAAAAAAAAAAGAAGAAAATAGCAAAAGCATACTGCCACAGTTATGGTTATATTAATTTGCGTTGCGAGCGTACAATTTATATCTTTCATGTATATCCCAGATGCCGGTATTTATTTTGCTTGAATATTTTATAAATGGTGCATATACATGCTATTCAAATTTTAAATAAATTTTTTATTTCACTTGAAGACTATCGAGTATGGGCAACATGAAGATTTAATTATTGCGTACATCAACAACAAAAAATAAAAAAAAAAATCTTTTATTAATTTTTTTTTTTTTTTTTTTTTTTTGAAAAGTCAAAAAGTATTTTCCATTTGCATTTGTAGCAATCGCGATTTTCTAAAGCGTCGAAGAAGATGTCAAAATGGCTGCAGACGTAATGGCATAAAATACTCGTAACGATATTCCATGCTTTTTATGGAATGCTCCTTGCGCAGAATAAAGAGTGCATTGAAAGAAAACGAATGTTCGGCAAGATAGGCTGATGGGAACTCAGCTTCGATTATCGCTGACATTGTGCTCATCAGAATGCTGACTAAATTGGCCACCTATGGAGAAGTGAGACATTGCTCGGAATACCAGAATGCAAAGAATGTTTGGTCCAAACTTTGTGCCATGATGAGTGGGAAAAAGTTCTATTTGAAGCAGATGAGAGCTGATGCGGATGATACGATATAAGTGACTTTTGCTACTTATATCCGTCACGGCCGCACTAAAGCTTATTTTTTCGTTCCATATATCACAGACGAAGCAGAGATCAACAGAACCCTAATATAATGACCAGAAGACTTTCTGCTCCTTTACGAAGCAAAGGACCACCGCCAAAACTAAGCATTTGTAACCCAAGTGACTGCATCGAGAGTTTGAAGAAAGTCGTGAAAAGGATCGACCTCTAAGAATGAGATTAAAAGCGACGCTGGCAGCACCGGTTCTGGTATGCGAAAGTAGGAAACGGATCAGGATCGCATGTGCCTATCACATTTTAAAAGTGAACGCCAGACAATTGTGGACAACAACCAAAAACATGGATGGGGCTCTCCACCGAGATGATGTTTAGAAGCAAAGACCGGTTTTAGATGTTTTCAATTCAAGCCTCAAAAGCCTCCATAAGATCTACTCGAAATTCAACCAATTGTACAAACGAGCTGATATGTGATGCGTAGGTTTGTTGCAAGAGAACGCAAAAATCGATTTGACAAAATTCCCTTACTTGGTGGTCTGGATCAAATTAAGCAATCGGACAGATGTCGATAATTAAAGGGATTTTCATATTTTTGCCGTTCAGTTCGGTATACTGTTTATGGGAACTCTAATGCACGTAGCTGTTACTGCAGCAACTTTTAATGCCATTATCTAGCTGCGTGTAGTCTATTGTTAACTGTTTTGCATAATTGCCAGAAAATGATGTAATTAATTAAAATAAAAATTAATAACAAGCAAATTAGCCAACTACTTATTGCCTACCTTGTACACGAATGTTGGCCGTTTAGTTATAAAAATCTCTTTTTTTTTTATTATATCCATCGCCGAAGGATGAGAGGTATATTCGTTTTGTCAAAACGCTTGCAACATTCAAAAGGAAGCACGAGAGACCGTATAAAGGGTATATATTTTTGATCAGCATCAAATTCCGCTCAACTTTGTTGTATCTATGGTAAAGGCATCCGCAGTTTGCAGAAAATGCAATAAAATCTGAAGACATCTTTGCCTTTCATACGTTTCGCCCATTACTCGCACAAACTACCACAGATGCATATAAATTTCCAGTTTTATTCAACAAGATTGAGAAAACATTTGCAAAACCCACCAAATACCATAGTCTTCTTGCTTTGAACGAGAGTGAAGGGGGTATATAAGATTCAGTTACAGCCGAATATAATTTTCTTACTTGTTATTATTTTAGTATGTTTTTGTTGTTTTTATTGCTTTGCATAATACTATTGGCGACATAGTTAAACTAGCTTCGTTTTTTTAGTTTATAATTAAAACAACAATTAATCGAAAGAATAATTGAATAAAAATCTGTTTTTTTTTTATTTTGTTTTTTTTCGTACGTTTTTTATAAATCCATTATTTCCTTGTGTTATTTCTGTCACCTACGGTTAACGTAACATATTGTGAATGTTGTAACTAGAATGTCAAAAGAGACGACAAAAAAAAAAAATAAAAAATAAAAATAAAAAAAAAAACGTACGGCGCGTTTATCTTTTCTTTTTTTTTTTTGTTTTTAATTTAGTTATTTGCATAATGAAAACGCTTATCAAAAAATAGCTTTAATCGGATTATACGGCAGTTTTAATTCAAAGAGAAGAAAAAAAAAAAAAAAACAACAACAAGGATTGTATAATCAGAATTATTTATTAAAAACGTATTTAACATTTAATGTGCACTGATAAAATATGCATAATATGCATACAAATAATATTTACTTTACCACATAATTTGAAAGCAAATTAAAATAATTTGGTTAATAAAAAAAGCGGACAAAGACAACGTAATAAGGGATTTGATAGAAAATCAATTATATTTTCATGGTTTCTATAAGCAGATGGGTATTTTTATGCTAAGAAGAGAACAATTTCCCCACATGTTGCAATTGTCGCTCAATATGTTCAATATAGTCGTACTTGAAATGACGGTACGGTATAGATACAGGAGGTTTTGTGTGTTAGACATAAACGCAGCACACCACAAATTTGGCTTCAATTATATTATTTTATTTATTATATACAATTAATTACTCAATGCCTTCACCAACATACGATAACACTGTTGAAAAAATGAGAAAATTGGAGAAGCAATGTTTAAATTTTCCTTTCATTAGATAATTGAATGTCCATTTAAAAGATTTTATAAAGTTCGAGGAATCGCCCTTTAGAGAATGATATCCAAAAAATGAAACTAAGCTAAGAGATCAATTAAATAAAGTGTAGCCTCTAATATATCGTAAGAGCTATTTTAGGGCCAATCGTTTGTATCGGTTGCAATGCCTATACGAAAGTTTTATTCGAGGGCTGGACTATGCAATTATTCCTTCATATGTTCAACCGCATACCTTCGGTCATTTGGCCATGCGATTATCGGATTATCTGAGTACACAGTTAAAAGTCGGATTGCATTTCTTCTTTGCTTGAGCTAAAGCTTGTTTTCTTCACGGCAATTCGTATACGCGTTTGTTGCTCATGTCTATAGGTTGGCTAAAAATCCACTTCGCTCCACACTGCAAGCGCTATAAGTATCAAATAGACGAACTTGGAGAGTGGAATGCGAAAAGCATAGTGGTGGGAATGTGAGATTCGGCCTTCGCCGAATATAACTCTACAAATTTTTCTCTGTCTGTCCATCTGTTCGATTCTTTATTCATTCAAACATTTACTTCGGCGATGATTTCTTTGTTTGACAATTGCATGGTTTTTGCTATCCTTCTCACCGATTATTCGTCCATGTGATCCATTCATCGATTCTACGGTATTTTCGGGCGTTGTACCAGAAAGTCTACCTACGCTGCGAATGGAGTTGTTTAAATTTTTAAATGGATGATTAGAGATATCGCTTGCAATCAAATTTTTAATCTTGACGAGATTTCATTTAAATTCCCTCATAGATAAAGCGGCAACAACAAGTAAAGAAATTCAACAACTAAATGATAAAATTAACATAATTTTCTTCTTCTACTTCAGCATTATCGTATGAAATGGAAACTTGTTGTTTTCGTTGGTAAATAGGATAATTTAAACATCATATGGGTAAATATATTTTCCATGAAATTATTCATTAAAAGTAAATAGAAAAGTATGCGTTCATATGTTGTTAAAATGTAGCTTTGATTAAGACCGCAAATCGTAATGTAATCTTTACAGAAAAAAAAAAAGGGAAAATGTATTCGAGCTGGGCTTGATTTAGGTTTGTTAAGTGACAAAGTGCAATAAATGTATGGCTATCTGACTCTGCCACTATATATAATATGCATCAGCCTAAGGCATTTAGCACTTGCATGCTTTTACCATCAACGTCAACATCGGCATCATCATTATATATATATATAAATATATATATATATATATATATATGCATAAATACGTATAAATGTTATATGCAGTTATGTATTTCCATGCATATGTATTTCCATGCATACACACACGTAACCATATATACATATATCCATAAATTAATACACACATAAATATATATGTACATAGATACTTTAATTCTCACTCATATATATATACATTATGTGTGGATGTATGCGTTATTGTGTGTGCGGTCGCGTGTGTTTGCCTACATTAATGGTAAATGTTTGTTATATCCCTGTTGGTTTCGATATAACTATTGTTGTTGTTGTTGTTGTATTTGCCTGATTGCATATGTGTGTAATTTTGCAATTTATTTAATGAGAGTAATTGTGTAATGATAACCAACTACATCAACAGTACGAGCAACAAGAGTGTCGATATATGTATATCAAATTTATATGTTTGTTATTAAGCATATTGTTGTTGTTGTTGTTGTTGTTGTTGTTGTTAGTATAAATTGAAGCGCAATATTCGTTAAGTATGTCGAGATTGATGTCTTTTTTTTTCTGTGTGTTTTTCAAGTGAGCATAACAAACGCTTTTAATTTAATAATGAGTTTTTTTTTTTCTTTATTTCATTCATATATTTGGTCTAAAAAATATTGAACCTAATTGTGAAGATGAAAGTCATAATCAATTCTAATGTATTCATACCGTATCAGGAGTAGTTTAAGTTCATAATAGTGATAAAGACTAAGAGATGTTACGGAAATGGTAGGTAGCGCTCTCGCATTCGAACTGCATCCATCCAATCATTAGGTGTAATCTTTCTAAGCGAAGTGAAATGAATGACGATTATTACTAATTTCCGTTCTGTATGGCATCAGCAACGATTTCATCCGTTTCGATAAATAAGAAAGATCTGACAATGGATCGCTTAGCCATAACTTGGCGGTAGACCGAAGTGTGATGAAGTGATATGAAGTGAACACAAAAGTCAATCTATTCCTAGTTGGTTAGTATAGTAAAACGTAAGAAATTGAATTTTTTAATTAGGACATAATGTGAGATAAGGACTTCATCTTTATGCGTTGAGATATTTAAGAAATATTAAAATAAATGACATAAGAAACCTTTCGGTTGATCATGCACAGCATACCGGATAGTTTTAAGCAAAGAAAATAATTTAATAAAATTGTATAAAATCTCTGTAACTTGTAAACGTTAAGCCTACATTAGGATGGGAATCCGTGGAACATATTTTTTTGTTTTTTTTTCATTAAAATAATGTTCATTAATATAAAGTACATTACTTGGCTCGAATCAATGAAAACGATTGTTCCAATTCCGATATTCAAGTAAAGGATAAGATTTAGTGTAAATTTTCGGATTAATATCAATTTAAGAAATACAATCAAGGAGTAGAGGGAAACTCTAGCTGAACTAATCTTCAATCTTTTTATTGGTCAAATTTATGAATACATTTTCATATCATACTAACCAGGCGAACATCCTAATCTAATTTGATATAACAATAAAATATACAGCAATTTTTAACTGGATGGTTTTCCGGTATGCATCCCTTACTCTAACATACGGATAGATGATGGATGGTGTTGATGAACTCTTTTCAACATTCATTTTAATTATTTCAAATTTTTTGGTTTTCTTTCTTTCAATGGAATAAAGATTACCGCACTGCTGAAAGCATATATACACACATAGGTATATAAAAAAGAATCTTTGTATGAATGTACGTGTTTGTAACTATTGGTTAGAGTATCTTCCTGTGTGTGTTTCGTTTGCTTTTCTCATTTTATTTTTTTATTTACTTTTTTATTTTTATTTATTTTTTATTTTTTATTTTTTTTGATATTCTTTTCATTCAAGCGCATGTACTTTTCACTTTTTAATATAATTAAGATCGTATAAATGCATGCAATTTATAGACGTTGGCAGTGATGGTAGCATAAAAAGGTTTACGAATTTGAACGGAAATGACTTTATGCAACATTAATTAAAGGAAATTGCACAGTTCCATAAGCATACAAACATACAAGCGCGTGTACAACATATACATAAAGACACACACACACACATACACACACACAGAGACACAGACACAGACACAGACACACATATAATAGTTTCTTTTTACCATAAAACAATAAACTGAAAATTAAAACTGAACTTTTAGTAGAATCCTTTAAATGTTTGTATTAACTAGCGCAGCCATGAACTCTAAGCAATAAAAGAGAAGAAAAATTTTCAAATGAGCGAAAAACTAAAAGAAAGAAACTCAGAAGCAGAAGAAAATAAAAGGTATTGAAATCGGAAAGTTATAATTTAGAAGCAAGACAATGATAAAGTGGGAAAATACTAAAGAAAGATAAAAACAAAAAACAAAAGAGTGCCAAAAAGAAAACAAAAAACAAAACAAAAAAAAAAAAAAAAAAACTTTCATTTAGCCACGTTTAGTTAGTGACGCGACGTCTGGGAGTCGAATAACTTGTGTCTGCGCTGTTTTCGCATATTTCGTTTTTCCATATCTATTTTTCTTTATCTCATTTCTCATTAGGAGGGAAATGAAAAATTAACACGAAATTTATGAAAATATTCATTGCATGCATGCGTGCATTGTTCCGTTCAAAACTTTTGGTCATTTAATGTGAAGGAAAAGAAGAAGAAGAAAGAGCAAACAAAAGCATGTTTAACAATCTTTCTCTCTTTCATTTAAAAAAGTGCTTACTGACTGTAATTTGCGTATAGACGCTTTGAAATCTACGCATTTATTGGGTTCATGACTTTTCTGATAGCCAAAACAATAAACTTTTAGCTAAGTGATATATAAAGGTTAAAATAGGTGTCTGCAACCCCTAGATAGACTCCATGAAATACACATATATATGCACCTTCTTGCTTAACGTAAGATTTGAGTCGTTTCATCTGTGTTTTACCCTTGTTTCTCAAATTTGCTTTAAACTTTCAACGGTTCAATAGCGTTCATAGTTACAATCAATCAAGAGGATCGCTGCTACGAAGAATTGGTGTAATTTTTGAATCAAAATTTTGATGAGGGGCTCATTTTTGTTTCAAGGTCTTTTCTTATCTAAAAATATACTTATATCGATCGTCCGAAAATATGGTTTACAATTGAATTTTTTTCCTCTATTTTGTCTCAACCGGCGATATAGTTTCTTTGAATTAGTTAAAATTATTTCCTTTAACAGCAAATTATTGATTTCAACACATCATTGGATTGTGGCTGCAACAGCAGCAAAAAATAAAATAAACTTTGTTTTCATCTGCTTAATAGATACTTTCGACTTAAGAAAGGAGTGCATTACCTAGAAAAATCCTTAGTTTTTGAAATTTCGGCAGAAGTGTGGTTATATCGTAAAAGGGTAGTAGACTAATGGTAGAAATTGATTTGTTGCAACAGAAAATGTAAAATATGTATATATTTATTATAACAAAAAATTTAAAAAATTGAAAAAAAAAAACAATAAGTGCCTAACACATTTCAAAGCCTAATCTCTTAATGAATAATTGGCGAGAACTTCATTTAGTTGATTATCAAATCTCTACCTCCCTTCAAATTTCAGCCTACGGCTATCAAGTTGTTAGTCAAGGTCCTTTATATGTTATTATATTATAAATACATAAATGTATATACAAGTAATAAAAATGTGTTTGCAAGGCTTATTTTTATCAAAACAAAATCATTCTAGAGCGATGGTTACTAATATTAATGCATTTCCTTTTACATTACAAGCATATTAGCACTGAACTTTTTTAGGGAAAAAAAAAATTTGTTAATTTGAGCGCAATTTCGAACGGATTAAAATAGGATATGAATTAACTTTAAAGCTTCGTTTTTTATATAGCTGATGTTAGTGCATGCTATTCCTTGCTTGTGAAAATGTCGTCAATCATAGCGGTTGGTTGCTTATCTCTAAAAACAGATACATACTTCGTGTCGAGAGAGAAGAACTTTGGCCTGCCCCGCTCCTCCACTACACTTCCGAACAAGCGACACGAAGAGATTTGAACCGACTACTATTGAGCTGTTAGTCGAGATCCTTTGTCTAATCGGCCACTCAGGCGGATAAAATGTCCAGTAACAATTTTCAATATATCTGCAGAAATTCTTAGAGTTAGATTATCATATATTAATGTTTTTGTACTCTACATCACTTATGAGAATATATATATATATTTATCGTTCGGTAAGGCACAAATATTTCTAAAGACTTTTTTCGCGGCACTTTTTGATGCACTTAGTTAGCTCATTGTCCATCTTTCCAGTGCAAGTATTTTATTATATAATAATTTTAATATTGAAACATTGTCAATTTGGAGCAGACGATGCCTGAAAGCTGGCTATATGAGTGCGAAAGAGTATGCGATAAAAGTGAATAGGCATTTAAGTCCCCTCAGAATGTGTTATATAATCAATGCAAACAAAATGCCCCATTTTAAGATAGCTATCGTATTCGTCACTTTTTATATAATTATTACTTTCTATAGCAAAATATTGCGATTTTTCAGACTCAAATCTTTCAGTGTATAGAGCGCGCAAGTTCGGAGTTTATTTCACGATTTTGTTCAACATTTAACGATTCGCTTAATTTCTATCAGGATATTGTAATATTTATATATTGTTTTTTTATTTCTCTGATTTTTCTCACTTAATTTTTTCTTTATTTTTTTACCGTATAGTGGCTATTATTTAACTTAATGTTTTTTCCGGCTCCAATAATAATTTATTTTACATAAAACAGCAACTATAGGAAACAACAACAAACAAGTGTAAGCAAATAATTTATCATATAGAAAAATATTCCACTTAAATGTGCCCAATATTTTAAGTGATATTTTATAGTCATGCACAAAAAAAAAAAAAAAAAACAAACTCATGAGAATAGACGAAAAGATATTCTTGTTTTGTCGGTCCGTTCCATCTCTTGGCTATATTCAACCGGCTAGTTTGAGCTATCTTTCTCCGTGTACTACATATACATATATATATATATATTCTATATATATGTACATATATATATACAAACAATCGCCCGTATATAATCCACAATCTATCTTTTATTGGCCTCATATAATTCACCCGTAAGCTTTTGATGTGTGTGTGGTTATGTGTGTTACAATGTTTGACTGTAGGGCTTTTACGACGCTATATATATATATATATCTATATATATATATACATATGAATGTGTGTACATATTTTTGTTGGACACAATATAGAGGGCTATTTAAGTGTGTAGAGTATTATATATTTTCTTGTTTTTTTTTTTTTTTTCGTTTTTTTTTTTTTGTTTAAAGATGTCTTGAACTGTCACATATGAGCGGAGAGAAAGATATATTTTATAGTGCTGGGAGGTCATCTACCAGACACTTGTCACATCAATTAAAACATACAAGTGGTTACAAGAACATTGTACGTGCTAGTGTATATGTGTATGCATTTAGCTAGTATGGCTGTATGAGTACAGATATATAGATAAACGATGACAGTTTTTTGTTGTTGTTGTTGTTGTTGTTTTTGATATTATTGTTGTTGTTGGTTACTTTAAGTAGTGACCACAAGTGATTGTGTATTTGTGGTTTAGTTTATGTGCAGACATGTCATTTAGCGATAACAAACAAATAAAAATTACGCACGCTCTACCATTTGTCTCTTTACTCTGTCTTTGTACTTGTCATCTCTTCGCTTCCCTTTCATTTTATAACAAATATAAAATTTTGTAATAAATTATACGTTAAAAGAATTTTTATTTTTCTATAGCTATAATAAGTACATTAAATAAAATGAAAAAGAAAAGAAGCGAAAATTAAGAGAAAGTTTTTGTTTCAATTTTGTTTTATTTTTTATTTAATGCTTAATATACGCATTTGCGTATACGTTAAGATATTATTGTAAATTTTTAATGAGTATTAATGTTTGAGTATTCGGTACTCATTTTGTTGTTGTGCTCGTAATTTATGTGATTTGCGCGGATACTTGGCTACGTGACTTTTATGAGTCGTTTCATTTTATGGCGGAAGTATAATAAATTTTTCATATCATTTGTAACAAGCAAAATGCGCTTTCGCATATTTAAATCTATGTTTAATTTCTTACTGAAGTTCTCCAAAAGAGCGTAGAATCTAATATTTGTAACGAATTTTTATTAAAAAGGACACTTCAGGTTTTACGACCAGAGCAGGAAAAATGATTTAATTTTAATGCATTTCGTGCAAAACAAAAAATTAGTGTAAGCAAATGGTAGGTGGACTCATCAGATTGCAGGTAAAGGTAGCTTTAAGGGAAATTTCCTCCTGACCTTGAAGATAAATTTTGGTCTTTTTAAGCCACTACTCGCCTCTGTTAAATTACGACTTCAAACCGACTTCAGCTGATCAAAAAACGAATACGAACTCGACATCGGTCTTTGATTTTCTTTGCGCATCCATAATAAAAGGGGATTAACAAGCCTGAGTACAGGATAGTGTACAAAAGTCAGAATTCGCATTGATGGGAATAGTGAATAGCTTGAGTTGGTCAACCAAGATTATCGTAACATTTAAAAAATTTTTTTATAAAACGTTTTGATATTTGTATCCACCAATTTTAAATAGATATCTGATTTTAGAGGTTATGTACAGTACTTATATTAAGAATTTTACTTAGTTTCCCAACATTTCCAAATTTTTCGCTTAACTTTAGCGAAAGTTTTGATAAGCTAGCCATAAGCGAAGAACTCAAAGGCTGCTAAGTTCAGTTATTTGATCCAATGGGTGCATACATCACTTGACGCATGGTTAAGCTTACACCTAAGTTTGACAACAAGTTCTAGGCTGATTAAGAAAATCCTTTATGGAAGTCTAAAATGCAAATCTGTAATTCAATGCTTCAGCATAGATAGGTAAGTATAAAAATAGTTAATTTCTCTAGCACTGTATGTTTATCTTCTCTGGAAATAATTATTCACTTAGGAAAATTGAAGATTGAAATTTGGTTCTCTCATACTCATTCCAAGCTCTCATTGAAGTTGATAGGATGGCCTAAACAAAGATAGGTGTCGATTCTGATGCCTACTTGCAAAAGGCTTAGTGACAAGAAGCCAAAAAAGATGTTAAGTAGATGATGAAATGAATTTTAAAAATGTAAGATGTGGAATAGTGGCGAGTACAATGAGCTTAATATTTTTCAAACTTTTTGCGTAAAAATAGATTAAAATTGCAATTCAATATACATTGAACTGTTATGAGAAGCTGACTGATTAATAGTACGCTTTTGCTTGCTTGAAGCGATCTGCAACTAAAAATTCGTCTTAATGCGTAGTTAGTTAACTTCTTAAGCCTTTTTATTTCTTTTTTTCTTTTTTTTTTGTTGTTTTTGCGCATTTTTATATACATACATGAATGAATACATTGTTTTACAGCAGATTATAGCATTTTTAACATCTAACCTAGCATACAGTAACTGTCAGTTTTTATGTTTAATTCGCAAGAACGCAGTTGGGTGTACGCTCATTCAATCTACACTTAAGCTCCCAAGTTTATAGTCCTAAAGTTATCTATATAACAAGTAAAGGTAAAATGAAAGAAATATTTTTACTGCTTGTTGTCTCCGCCATTAAAATATGTTATTGCAATGTGAACGACGTGTATAACTCACATTAACATGTCGTTGCAGATAGTAGAAGAACATTAAATATCTATGTTATAAAAATCAAACATTTATTTAAATACCTTTTCCACACACACATCGTTAAAAATTCTACTTATGCTTCATTGAGACGAAGCAGGCAATAAAATATTAGAAGAATTGTTTTAATTAGATTATCGTTTATTTTGAAAAGACGTATGAGTGACTTTTAAATAGACGTATGAGTCACTTATGTTAATTTATATTTTTATCAACGACTAAAGAGCGATCGCATCGAGATGGAATGGGTTTTTTTTATACATATTCTATATGTTTCTTTGAAACCAGAATTTACATTGAGCATAGGTTAAATTTTTAATATTCACTTAATGGGCAGGTAAGCTAATCTATTTATTTTAAAGTTAATAATAGCCGCGATAAAGTTGAAACTTTTTAAGGGAGACGGATAGTTGGACTTGATACCAGCAAAAAGAAAATTTCAATTTTATGAAATTGCTTACGACGGTCTGATCTCTTGGTTTCAGGAATGCATTACAAAATTATTGTGTGCTTTTCAAAAGGAGACGACTACCTAGAGAAAGTTAAGGCCTTCAGCTGTAAGTTTTAAGGAAAATTCTCAAGTGAATGATGTCGATTTTTTTATTCGATGGATTGGTTAGTCTTTTTATTGATTTTGAACTGATCTTTCTCAAAGAAATAATTTCTCTTCAAACCCAAGCGCCATTATAATCAACTTTTTCAAGAAATTTTGTGCCTTCCACAAGAGAGAAGTTTCTTGATATTTTCTTCCCTATTCAAGGCTATGCACTATGGGATTGCGGTCAAGAAGATTTCCTGATGTAGTTAGTTTCTCTTCCGAGAGATATTGTGCCGCTACTTTGTTTTCTAACAATTTTTAAAAATGTTTTTCAAAGTAGCTCGAGCTTTGGATAACTCAACAGCGATATCCTTCAAAGATGTCACAAGTCTCGACGAAAAGTATCGAGATATTGTCCAATATGTTATTAGTACGGCAATCTGGCGTTGGAAAACGAGCGTGCTCTTTGTAGATTATGCTGTCATTGCGAATGAAGACTAAGCAAATGATGAGCAGCCAGCAATAATTTTAAATAAAAATTTTTGAAAAGCTTAACGCATCAGACGGATTAAAATGTGTGTTACGTCATTTTTAACCACACAGAATGAATTAATCCTTTGGATATTTTCATGGTCATGCAAAGACAGTCTATTCCATTTATTAGAGAATGTTTAAAGGACAGCTGAGCTATTTATCCTTTGGCTAATAAACTTATCCTTTAGCTTTCTATAGAATGCTTAAAAAAAGTCGAGATGTACAGGTAATTTACCGGCAGCTACTTGCGTAATATAATGGCAACACTAAGGTATTAATAATTTAAAAATATAATTATTCGACACTTACCCACACAAACATATTTGTGTTTATCTGCAAAGAAAAAGAGAAAATTATTATGAAATGAAAAGTTTTTAGCTTAAAATACATATCATATGATAGCTGACAATAAAATACGAATGCACCAAGCCAAGTTATGACGAAGTTTATATGTGAAACAATGCTTAATGAATTATTCCGATTATGAAAATGTGTAGTAACTAAATATGGAATTAAATATCATTTTCTTGAAAAACTTACATTTAAGAAAAGTCTATTAAAAGAATATTAAATTGATGCTAACGGTGTCATGGACTCTAGGTTTAGTTGCTTCGTTGCACTATGTGTTAAGTTAGTAAGTTTCGTAAAAATGTTTAAAAAGTCATCTTAGTTTTGTAATAATTGAAAGCATTAACGGACGGCGGGAATTTATGTAAATCAAATCAAATGATGGCAGATAGAGAAGCCTTCCTTGTTAAATGCTTTACATATATATGCATATATATATATATATAAATATGTTACATGCGTTTATGTCTTTCGTATTATCAGACGCACATATGTCAAGCGCGACAATCTATTTATGGCTGTCATAACTCAATTGTCTCAACAATTCATTAAAAACGATAATAATAATGATGATGATGATAAATTAGTAGCAGAAGTGATCCCTAAGTATTTCAGCAAACGTAATATATAGTTAGTTGAAATAAGGCATTTATCAAACTAACATGCCCTAGGAATACTCACAAAAATTACACAATCATTCGAAATGCACATACACACTCACACACAATCTGACAGCGCTTTCATCCACAAGCTTATATATATGATACGTATATATATATACGTATATATATATATATATGTATGTATCATTTATATTTTTCTAAATATTTCTATTGTATGAAACTGTATATGGCGCCAGTTGTGCTTTATGCGAGCTTTGTAATATATTGGGTGGAATTTAGAGCGCTTGCTTTCTATAGTATGGATATAAGTTTGCGCGTTTATAAAAGGGTATATTTGTTAAGGGAATTATCACATTATGTTTGTTGTTTCTGATGTGCATATGTAAACAAAATACAATTTATTTTTATTTATTTTATATTTCACTTTTCTTCTTTTTTTCTTTCATTTATTTTTAGCAAATTACTATTTTCGCAGAAAAAGATAAACAAGAAAAAAAAAAAAACCCAAAAGCTAGAAGAAAATCTGTCTGGGGTGACTTTTTTTAACGTTCCTCATATGAGCATATACAAAGGTTGTAACTGAACTGAGACAAATTGATTTTCTACACCGTTGTAATGATGTCGAGCAGCGTATTGTTTGACAAAAACGTTAGTCATGCTATTCAAATTTTAAATTTTAAATGCTCTTAGCCTTCGTATTTATTAGCACAGATTAGCGCTGCGACGATCGCTACAAAAAAGCCTTCACTTATCGGTTGAAGGAAATGCTCTGGCGACCTTTCCTGAAACCCTTTCACACCCTATTTATAATGTCTTTGCTAGTTCTTGAGTTATTGAGTTCTTGAAATGGTTTGAAAGTCCTGTCGAACCATAAATCAAGGCAATTGTATCCCTATTTTTCAAAAAGTTTTAATCATTTGTCGCTGGAATCGTTAGGCGCATTGTAAAGTTGAAATCTAGTTGACCATCATCATCGACTATGAGTTCAGCTTAGATTCCTTTCCCGGTCGGTTTTCTAGTGCTTAGTAAAAATAATGAAGGTTTTGTTAACTTTGTATATGGCAACACCTTCTACACAAATATATGACATTTGGCGAATTTGCGTGAGTTCGTGGAATTGACAATAAATCACTATAAAGTATTTATCTGAATTTTAATTTTTTATTAATTTTCAAAATCGTTCACGAAACAAATTTAAAAAACGATGGTTCTAATCAATCATTGTTTTAATGACAATAACAACTGTTTTGTTTTTGCTAAAACAAGTAACTATAGTTTAACTATCAACTATCGTCTTAACTCTGACTGTACATCTCTTCGTCAGGGAGGCTGGAGAATTGCAGTTTCTCTTCTCTAATATAAAATCATCTTTCATTATAAAAATCTAGCACTTGTGCTATGCCTTGCTAGGAAATACCCAAATATATGTTTCAGAGACCCCATGGATTAAGTAGATTCAAGGCTAGTGTAATATTCAGAGCCGGCTTAACGGTGTTTTTCTGTGTGCTCGTCATTCCTCACGTTTTGAAAAGTTGCCGTAATAGATGCCTTAAGATTTTTTTCTACTACATGGGGAAAAAAGCAACATTTTTTCTTCGAAATTTCTAGGCTTTGCTAAGTTTTTTGAAAAGACTAACCCAAGCAAATCTTCGCTGAGGGGTTATAGCCTAATGTTTTATCCATTGATATGACAGAAATTTCTAGACGATTTCTAGATATTTATAGAGAATGTTTAGGTTTCATTTAAAACTATTTCTATTCCAAATGTTAGCATAGTTACATTCAGAAGACCATTGGGTAGATACGAGGGCGAAGGCGACGCAAGCGATAAAAATATTCAATAAAAATTTTCATGCCGTACGATGCCCGTAAAGTCAAAAGAAATATTTTCGAAATAACATAACAATAAATTGGTAGTAATAAGAAAACAGATACTTCAGGCAAGCAGCACACTTTCGAAATTTTCATTCTTTTCACTCATTACCTAAGCAGTGTCTTAAGTGATTTTCGGCAGGTTAAATATTATTCATTAAAATATCCTACGTAATTTTCTTACCATAGGTATCAAAATTGACTTTTTTTTTGAAGAATCCATTGCTTGCCACAGACTCTCTTCAATTACAGCTACCTCATAATAATGGCTCCAATGTTGCCATTTCTTAATATAGTATGAGAGCAATTTTGTTCTTAAAATTAAATTTATGATGCTTAACACCTTTCCCCGAATATTATCCATCCATATTACCCATGTTTTCTTCATTCCAAAAGTTAATTCTCAGTTAAACGCTTTATTTTAAGTTGCCATAGCAACTGCTCTCTCTCTTTAAGCATTGTTCCTCTGTTCTCTGCTAGTTCTTATTAACATAAGGCGAAAACAAAATATTTGAAATTTTAAATAATTTTGTTTATAATTTGTGCAAACTATTGCAAACAATTACTAGCTTGGTATCCTTTTTGTAATGCGATATTGTTTTCTTATCTTATCTTATTTAAAAGAAAATTTGTACTTGCTACAAATTTTCGCAATACTAAATGCTTTGTCTTTGAAAAGCTTGAATTTTTCTAGTGAATATGGGTGACGAAGCAATGGTAAATGAAGAAAGTATAAGAAAATAGAAAATATTAAGTTATACAATTATCTTTACAGTCTGTTTGTTAACTTAAAAATACATTTACAATATCCATCAGTAGACTAAGAAACAAGATAAACAATTTTTTCTTTTTCACCACTTACAATTTTCTTAGTCTATTTTTTCCTTCTTCTTCTCTTTCTTCTTCTTTTTTTTTTTTTTTTTTTTTTTTGCTTATCGCTTCTCAGGTCAGAGTTATTCAAGGTAGTCAATGTATTCAAGCAGAAGCTTCCTATCTACTACGACCTAGTTTTTACGTTTTCTTCATGAGGGGAAAGAGTAGAAAGAAAGAAATAGAAAGAATGCAGGAGATACGTTGTAATAAAAACGATTTTCCTTTAGTTATTTGATTTGTTTGTGTTTTACTTTTTCCACCATAAGTTTTATCCGTTTATATATATATATATATATATATATGTATATATATATATTTATATGCTTGAGTATACTACTATACAGTTTGCCAAATTACTTTCGAATAATTGTTGTCAACACCCTCTCTGACTGCTTTTTTGCTGCTTAAATGCCTTAATGTGCCCAAAGGCCGAATGTACATGTTATGCTTGTAAATGGCTGTGTGCTACTGATTGTGTGTTTAAGAAATACTACTACTATTGTTAAAAGTATGATCTCATACAGTACACAAGTATACTGTTGAGTTGTGCTCTATTGTTAACCCTTTTGACATTTTTTGTATATGAGGCAATGAGGGGTAAGACAGGTGGTACCACCGATTATATACACACCCTGTTGCTTTTATCTTCTCCGTACTGCATTATACTGCCATCATGTTTGTGATTATTGAAAATTATTGTTTAAAGTGTTCGTTCGTTTCTTCCTTAATAAATAAAGTTTGAAAAATTTTCATAAAATTTTCAAGTGAATTGAATTATTTTTGCTGCTTTCTTTCTTTTTGAATGTTCAATTAATTTATAATTTAACTAATGGATTTTAGTAAGGCAAGTTGCTTGTTTGCTTTGCTCTAACTAAAAAGTATTATCATCTGTCTTTAAAAATTTTTGCAAAAAAAAAAAACAATAAATTTTAATTTTTTTTTTTGCAATTAAATCTTTCAAGCACTTCGTCGTAATCGGAAGGGTGAAAACATAAATAATAAGGAAAATAATCTAAAAATTGCTTTACAGAGTTGCAGACATAATTGGTCGGTAAAGGGATTTCAATATGATTTATAGTTTCACGATTAGGCAAAACTTTCGGCTAATACGAATTATTATAAATTTAGGGCATTTTACTTTCTCTCTTTTCCCCTTCTTTCTAAAAGGAAACTTTTTAAGCAGTTTATACGTTTATTAGCAAATTTAATCATTGGTAATAGTAAATAACGTATTGTCACTCAGCAACTTTTTTCATTCGACCTAACAGGCTAATGGTTAATATTCGACAGACGGTAGTGGAAAATTTTTCTATTTATCAACTACCCCTGACTAAAAGGCCATGAAAAACCTATTTATGTACTTTTTAGTAAAAGTGTTTGGAAATTAAGGGAATGATAGGGGAATGTGTTTGTTAGCTATTTTCTAGAAAGATTTTACAGCCGTTCCGAATCTAAAAAATGGGCTTACTCGTACGAGATACGCACTAACATAGCCTTTCGTATCTCTCTTAAAATTTTGTTGACATAAAACCTCTTTTTATAAGATCAATTATAACACAAGTTTGTTTATTAACACAAGTTAAATGTGTTGCGGCGCTACAGAATTTTTATATAGAATTTCATATTTTTCAATAAAGTTATGTAAGACTTGCAATAACCCGAAGGTATTTTATTTTACTCTAAGGCTGCTAGGAAATGATTGACTAGCGTGTTAGTCAGTTAGTCATTCGTTATGTACATCTAACTATCAAATGTTTGGAAATGATCACCTCGTGCTCCTCCTACGCTTTGTAGGTCAATTTGATAGATTCAACCTGCCATGCCTGAAAACCAACAAATTTATATCTCCTTTCAATATAAATTTATTGAGACACTGCACCCTGTGGATGGGTAATTCCAGCCATTCTATAACAGTCCCACGGAACTTGGTCTTACATTTATAATACTACCCTAACGCCTATTAGATAAAGTCCGGCTGCTAAGTCGGTATATGCGGGCTTAATTTCCAGTGAAGTAGAAGACCACGATTGGTGTAAGGCTGCAGCTTACAGTGACTGCCCGATCGATAGAACCGTATATACCGTATATGTCTTTGCTTAGTTAATATTTTCACCCAGACAATACGTGTAGAGGATTTCCCCCGAGTGACTGATTATCATCAAACTCATTTACTCATCCACAACTAAACCTTGTATTTTCTGTCAATAGCTTATCTAGTTATGGAATTGAGTTTATCAGTAGAAGTTGACTCAACGTTTTTTTATTTTTCACATCAGTGCAACGGCTGTGTACACTGGGTATGTCAAATTCCTAGTTGATATATCCGACGGAACTTTTTCCTTGCCCGCTTAATCTTTGTCGAGAAGCGGTTTTGCTTTCTTAACATTTAATCGCACTATCGATAGTTCTACTCGCGTATTGCTGGATTATTTTTGCTTAGTTCCTTCGCATATCTTTGGCTTTCCTAAGCATTGTTAATAATCCCTGCTCTAGCCGAAAAGTAACAATTCAGTGCTATGAACTTAGTCTCAAAACGTAGCAGGTGTAAGCGAAAATCCCTAAAGGTCATTTAACGTTACCATATAAAATATTAGAAGATAGAATAGAAAAGATGTCATAATAATATAAACAATAAAGAGCCAAACGGAAGCAAGAGATTCTCTTGGGAAGCCATTCACAAGTAACAGTACAAGTAACAATAGAGAATTTGAAGGCAAACTAAAAACAATCATCCTAAGCTAAGCACTTAATCTACTTGAAGTTGTTAAGTATGTTAAGTTCGTGACGAAAAAAAATTATTTTGCTTTTGAGCGGATCTTCTTCGTCTTTATTTAAATTAACTATATTTTCAATTGAAAATCAAGTTTGTTCTTCTTAATAGCTCTTAGCCTTTTGTCTTTAATTTTTTTTATTTTTTTATTTTTTATTTATTTTTATTTTTTTTTTTTACAACAGACTGAAAAAAAGGTAAACTGTATAGAAAGCAAGCATAATATACTCGAATAGAATGCAAAAAAAAAAAAAAAACAAAAAGAAAAGAGAAAAAAATTAAAAAAAAGGAAATTATTCTGCGAAACCAAGAAGTAATAAATAACTAATGCAAGGATGCGAGCACAACAGTTAATGTATTGTAGATAGACTATGAACTTGATGAGGTCTATTGCAATTTTTTATCATTTGTTATTTGTTTTTGAATAAAGCAGAGAGTGCACTGACCATAACGGAAAAGTATGAAACAATTTATATTAAAGATTAAAACCAAACGGAAGGTATGCAGACGACACAAATAAATTGTTTCATAGCGTTTTATGAACTTTTAAAAATAATTTTCAATTTGCCTGCGCGAGAAGAACGAACTATTTCTGGATGAGATTGTTCTCTTTGAGGCATAGGGAAATATAATTTCAACTGTAGTCCGATCGAGTTGCAGTCAATTTTACATAAAAAAGAAACTGAGAAGAAAGACTTTTTTGCTGAAACCTGAACATTGGACGAAAGAGGAGAGAAAAAAAAGTAGAATATTATCTTATAAGAATTCATAGATAGAAATAGATAGATTAGAATCCCGAATAGAAAAATGTGACTGAATTGGTCTAAAGGTTTGTACTGATCATACAACGGATGCCAACTTATAGTAATGTTAATATCGTCACTCCTTTGCAGCAATGTAACAATCATACGAATAACATCGCAACAACTACAGTGAATTCAACAACAACAACAACAACAACGACAACAATGACGGTAACTACCAGACCAACTAATCAGATGCTGCCCATACAGCAAAGGCAATATGCACAGCAAAATGCTAACCACAACTTTAACGGGTGCTCATCGGTTGGAACAGGCCATCTGACATCAGGTATGCCTCCAGCAATAGCGGTTGTAGAAAATGGAATAACAGGAAATATAAAAGTCGCTGGTAATGAAAGCAAAATTTCTTATGAAGCAAAAGTTAAATAAATTCTTTCACATTCAGCTATACCGAGAGGTATGAAGGGAAATATCAACAATAGTTGTAATCAATTGCAACAGCAATGTGCTTTGCATAATCAACTATCACTGCAAAGAGAACTTTATGAAGCACTACCTTCACGTTTAGCTTATGAAATCACTTGTGATCAAAAAGAAAGTTTCTGAACGGCAACAACAACGACGCAAAACGTTAGATTATGTGACTAATAATATGGTCATGTGGAATGTCTTACAACGGATCCGAAATTTTATCCCGAAGATAAAGTGATGGATGGAGATGACTTAAATCAAAACCATAATGCTAAAAGTCATAATTTGGATGAGACGAAGAAGAAGACGAAGACGATACGTTTAGTTTGAAAATGCCTGAAAGTCATCGTGAAGTCTCGGATTCGTATTTCCTTTCTTAAGTCGCGATGATAAATCTCATCCCATCGTCCAAGTCGTCGTTTCTCAGTCATTGTGGATACTCTGAGCCTTTAAGAGTTCGAAATTTATTTATTCACATCTCAAACCCCCTTAGAACTAATATTGAAGACTAAATAGTTTCATTTAACTAATAGGTCATTGGGGTTTGCATTTTTAGGTTATTTAATAGAAATTGAATCTTTTTTTAAGGCAATTTCTAAAACATTTTATAAAAATAATAAATTTTATCAGTTTATGGGTAATAATTTTTACAATAATTAAATGCATTTGATATAAATAACCTTGAGCTAAATTCATCAGCAATGTGCTGAATTTTCACTCTTCACAAATTTTGTAAAAGACAAAAAAAAAAAAAGAGAAAAAAAAAATGCATAAAATAGTTATCTTTCCAGTCTGTTAACTTCGATTGTTTTTAGTTATCCTCTTGTACATAACCTTAAACAATGAATTCTTTTGTTTGAAATTTTCTTACCTCTGAAATCATACTATGCCATGTACTTGACATTTTTCGACCTAGTTTAGCAATAAGTTTCCATAAACATAACATACATATATATACACACACACACACACACACACACACACACACATGCACTTGCTTCAAGTCATGCATATTCATTCTAATTTAAATCAAGCTTTCAATATTTCTTAGCAAGTTAACGGCATAATCTTTAAGGAAAGTTGTTTCTTAAGCTCACCATAGGAGCTAAATTAA
>NW_024005944.1:0-20683 GCF_014805625.2 Glossina fuscipes
AAGAAGAGAATAGAGAAGGAATAGATTGCAGCTAATATATAAAGAACTATCGTTTTTCTAAATCTCCTCACTCATGAAATGATCGAAATTTTATTTATCTTAGCGATAAGACATAGAACTGACTACTCTGCACGTAGGAACAAGGTAGAGGGCTTTGCAATTCAAGAATTTGGCGACTTTAAACTGGCTATCTGTTAAGTAAGATGAATATGAGCCCGTGTTAGGCGACATGTTTTCAAGTAGCAAGACAATGGCATAGAAAGCACATTTCTCTCCAAAAACGCATCATATTTAGACCAATAGAGAACTTAAGATATTTCTAGACTAGTGATAATTATTTCGCTTTCTATGCCTCTGTTCACATCAGGAGAATGTAGAAAAAACGCAGCAAATTTTAAAATGACTTCCTGTGTATTTCGTGAGTGGATTAGTTCCACGGGAAAACTAGGCTTAGGCCAATCATTCGAATCTTGAGACGACAGAGGGTAAGCAACCAAGATCGGTAGTAGGCAGTATCGATTTAAGTACGCCAATCGTCAATAAAAAGTTACTGATAGTAAGTAAAAGAAAAGCCAAAGGTAATCTGCGCAAGAGGAAATTTAAAATTGCTTTTAATATAGAACTAATGATAAAGCAACCGAATGGATGAGAAAGGGAGCAGGCATACTTCTCGAAAGTAAACTATTAACTCTTTAAGAGTTTTAAGTGTACTTCTGTAAGCGGGTTTATTTTTCATAATATTGCGTATGTGTGCTCGCAGTTTGTTTGCCTTCTATGGGGAAGTATGGAAAATTTTGCATAACTAATTTATTTTGATATTAAGTTTTCTTTTTAATCTCTTTAGAGGTTTTTCTTCCTTTTTTTTTTTTTTTTTTTTTTGCTTCTCCCGCCGTGGCTGCCGTACTTTCATTAAAATATTTTGTGCTTTTTTTTTTGTCTTTGTCTTTTTTTTTAATTTTATTTTTTTTTCATGTATATATATATATATATGCATATATATGAACAAAATTAATATTATGGTTACCCTCAACTCATGTTCAATGAGAATATTGTAAAACATCTCTTTAGTTGAGTAAACATCAGCCAATAATGCGAAAGTTCATATATATAGTTTTTTTCTTTTTATTATAATATGTTCCCTAGATAAACTTGCATTAAGCTTTACTTAACTACATGCGTATACATGTATAATATGTATATACTTGCGTTATGAAAACAACGGTTTTCTTTTTACTTAATGTTTTACTCATATAAATAAGATGAAGCAGAAAAATAAAAGAGAACGAGTAAAAGAAAAAGAATGTATGTACGTATATAAAGCAAAATTGCAAGCGCCGTCGGGCGAATCCTTAACATTCGCTATTTAAAGCAAGTGTGAACATTACGATCCAATAGAATAGATCTTTGCTTTCTATATAAAACACTTATAGAAAATATTTTTCGGTTTTCGTTTTATAGTTTACTGCTCACAATTTACGCAAAGGTATTCAAGTCGAATTCATTGGTCTCGAGAATTCGATTAGTAAGTTAAAGCAAAAAGCTAGGATATAGAATATCACATTTCTTCATATTGTGCTTTCGATTCATATGTGTACATATATATTCATATGAGTGTTACAAATCAGTCAAAACAGTTATTATACTCTTATCATGTGATAGTTGCAATAAAAATATAAATTGCTGTTGCGAGTATAGTATCACAATGTCAGGTTGGCATATTTTACAAACTTATGCTGTTATCCATGCACCTAACCGCGCGCGCGCGCTCCTCTACCCTGCATGCACGTACACCTACGCACTCATACAACATACACAACTATATAAATTTTTGCATATATTAACAGCGAAAGTTGCTATGATAGTCAAGGGTTTATGTGGAGTACTAACTACTACTAGAGTTGGTTTACTTAACAACGTAATGCGGTTTTTAACCAAAGTCTGTTCAATTTTGTTAACTAAAGTGAATAAAAATAGCATGTGATTAAAAAAGACGAGAAAAAGTTAAGCAAAACAAGTAAAAACAATATAGTAGGCCACGGCCCAACATACATTGCTCTACACCATCCCATAATTATTCATATAACGACTTTTCGAAATAAGGCGTTATGTGTGAAATGATTTCCCGATAGAAGTGATTATCATTTTTAATTATCTAAAACATGCGTATATCTCTAAAAAAAAAAAAAAAAACAAAAACATTGTAGTACAGCAAAGCTTATCATCTTATATCGATACCTACACCGCTTCGCTTAACACAGTTATTCACATAATTACTTTTCAAAATTGTGTGTTTGTTGTACGGAAAGTGATCGAAAAAGTGGACCGATCTGAACTATTTTCATTAGTGATCGTCCTTGATCTCAAATCGATTAGTTTAGAGCACGAGGAAATAAAACGGCCAAAGGGACAATAGAGCTTAGATAGATCGTCATAATAACAGATGAATCTATCTATCTATCTATCGTACTGAGTGTTGCATAAATCCGCACAAATTTAATATACCCCTGTACAACAAGTGGTGTATCGCGTAAGAAAAAAAAGTAGAAAAAATTATATACGGCCTACGCATAGACTTGTATAGACTTTAAAACTAGTGAGAAAATTCTGTTCAGTTTTGCCCGAATCTTCTATCCCCGCTTCTCTTGCCGTAAAAAACTCACGAAAAATGAAATTTTGATGATGTATTTTATTCATTATTTTTGTTTAATATAATCAAACAGCCAGGGAAAGTCCCCTCCCTATCCAGGTGAAACGTGACAGTCACAATGAAGTGAGAAAAGAGATAGAAATAAATGGAGAATTGTTGCAGTCTAGTAAGTGGGTGTCCGATCGGTAAAGGTTGTGCCTTTCCCGAATACAATATAATATGGGGTGGTCGCGAAGGATTTTTTATATTTTTCTCACATTTACACGAGGACTGCCTGCAGAATATGTGTGGGAATATTTATCAGTTTATCTATAAGAGTTTATAAGTAACGAGCGAAAAATCCAAATTGTTTTCTGCTTTTAAAAACAGAAATATTCGAGTTTATATTGTATTGTGTTCGTGTCGCCTAATTGGTTTTCATTATTCACCACAAGAGCTTTATGGTTTATGGTTCGCCATCGATATTTCGTATGGGGACAAACGGGCTTGCTTAAATTCATTTCGGGATTTGTTGCTGATTGTGTATATCTTTTGTTTTTATTCAAGGTTGCTGGAGCTTCCCTGTGAACGTTCCAAACGTGTCAACAAAATGAATATACCTTCACCATTTGAAGATGGGTATAAAAGCAATAACTAAAATAGACTGCAAAATACTTGATTAACTGTAGGGATAACAGTCAATCAATCGGACATTCTACGCGACACCGCATGATAGCTTGTTGGCAGATCTTTTCAATCTTCATAATAAAGTTTTAACTGGCCTTCATTAAGTTTTGTAGCGAGCTACTTGCCAATATCTACTAGAATAGGATCTTCGCCTCCTATAGGCATTGATTATAAGCAAGTCATGTCCATTTCGAAATTTAATCATTACTTCAGTAACTAACCTGTACCTTAGCTCTCTCTGCCCGTCATCAAAAATGGGCAGCAAATAAGCCGAGCAGAAGAAATAAAGTTCTTAGGTTCAAGGCCTAAGAATATATGTATGTAGTGAGGTCTTCATTGCAAGTAGAATAACAAATCCGCTATACTACTGGATTTCAATAATAAAGAAATTTACACATCATCTTGAAATCTTCTGCTTTTCATTTCCAAATAGGTAGCTCCTTATCAATAATTAAGTAATTGTTGCGTTGGAAAAATTTTTTGTAAGCGGAACGTAATTAACTCAAGCGAACGTTAAATTCTCAAACGCTCATCTGGCAGAGAGGCGAATATTAATCAAAATTATGCTAAACAGACAAATCGAAACAATTCTTTCAATATCCCGTTACACACTGCGTTATGAACCAAAAAAAATGAAAGTAATTGTGAACCGAAATGCCTTCAAAATTTTTTAGAGAGATTTGCGTTTTTCGGGTAACCATCAGATTTAATTTCTATTCAAGTATGAAATTAAGCAAGAGGATCAGAGAGGTAATGGAAAGTCTTCGCAAAATTTCTTCCAAATTAAGAGCAAATAGTAAGGTAAGGTACTTCGAACTTCTGACTTCACCGCCCCACAAAATAAATAATCGATTGTGGGAAACTCCATGAGGGCCGTCATTTTCGAAGCATAGGAGGAATTTTCCCTGGATTCATTCTTGTTATTGCACCCGAAGTGCAATTGTTTTTAAAACCAAAGAAAGAAATATCTTAGGTCCAGTAATGTTCGTCATTAAAAGACAAAATAAATGAATATATGCGAACTGTGAGGGTTGTATTCATTTTGTCAAAACGTTTGCAACGCCTCCAAGGAAGCAACGAAGATTCCTCAATGTGTACATATTCTTGATCAGCAGCAAATTCTAATTTGATTTAAGCATACTTGTCTGTCCGTCTGTGTAATGTCCGTTGTAAACATTTTCCTGACCGCAAAAATACAGCCAGCGGCTTCAAATTTGCCAGAGACAGTGGATGTTCTTGGACGCAGGTTGTTATTGAAAATGGGCCAAATCGTTTGAAGGACACACACACACACACACAGTACCATACAAACTGAGAATACCTCTGTTTTTCAAAAGGAATAAAAAATTGGTTTTCTGCAAATAAATGCACAAAAATTTGACCGCCTATGCTGTGGGCGATGCTGTAGCTTTTGTGCTGGAAAAAATTGACAACACCTACGCAATATTGCAGGGTATCAAAATTGAATTATTTTTTGAATACCTTTATAACGCGCAGAAACAATCTTCAATAACCCTATGTTTTTTTTTTTTTTTTTTTTTGAGGGTAAAGGGTGAGTGGGCTATATAAAAGATTCGGTCCCGACCGAATTTAATTTTCTTACTTGTTTTTTACATTGCTTTGTTAGGTTGCACACTTGTGCAATTCCTTAGTAAACTTATAAAATTTCAATTAAAATATTTTAATATATTTTCTTCTTTCTTCCTTGGATAGTTCATTTTGTAAACTGCAGTGTTGATGGCTTAACAAAAATTTTTACCTTTTCGAAAAGAAAACTCTTAATTGGCAAGTGAGACAAAACTGCACATATTTTACTTAATTTGCAATTGACAGACGGTGTGGATTAAACTGCATTGCTACTAAATGAATTTCAAGTTAGACAAATAAGCCAATGGACTGACAATGACTTGCAGCAAATTATTACTTTTAGCCACAGAAATATGTTATGTTATAATATTGAATATTAAATTTTATTAGTTTTATTTAACTATTTGTTGTATAATATTGTTTACTATTTGTTAAATGCTGAGTTTTTATTCATTTCATTCATCAAGTTAATGCCAAAGAGATATATGGAAAATATTGCTGATGTCGACAGTCAATATTGGTTAGCAGCTATTTAGGTTAAAACCTATAATAATCACAGCAATAGAATTAATGAAAGCAATAAAAACAATAATAATAACAGCAAGAACAAAAACAAAAACAGAAACGATAACAATAGCAACAACAAAAACAAAATTATGTTGACCAATATTATACATATTTTCTATGTTTATTAAATAATTTATGATATTTTAGGAAATTTTTCCTTTGTATTTTATTTTTCCCTCCATTTGATTAGTTATGGTCGGTCATCTGTCTAAAGGTTGCATATGTATGTATATCAATTACTAAATACCAAATAATTTTCATCATACAATTACAAGACAATTTACAATGATAGACCATAAAGAAAGTTAATATATTGTGTTTGCTTATCTGTGTGTTCAATTTAATTAATACATATCGAAATATAAATTAATATAAGAGAAATAGAGTATAATTTAGTTTTAATAATACTGACCCATACAAACATTTAAGAGCAAAGTTAAACAGTCTTGCATTTGAGTATGAAATGATATGCATTTAATAAACACACACTCACTGACAAGTGATATCTAATTAATTTCATTCGAATTAATGTTAAGTGAAAAATTGCTAAACAAGTGTACGAAGATTTTATTATTATTATTATTATTATATTCATCAATTGTATATAGCATTCGGCGTTTATCAACATCGAGTGTAGGGTAAATACAATTTTCCCCAATAGGATTGCACAAAATTATAGGATTAAATTGCAATCGCTGTGAGCTACTCAGTTTGAAAGCTTGCTTGTTGTTTTTGAGTACTAATCTACGACTTTGAAAAGCATCAAGAGTTCGCTTCGAACGATACCGAAGAGTTATAATGAAACACACACACACACACACACACACACACACGCGCGCACACATATATATATATATATAGCATAGGTATGCGAATGATTTGAAGAACCTTGATCGTCGATCAAAGACCACGAATTAGAAAACAAAAGCCGACAAGTTGGGATTCAATAACCGTTGAAAGCTATTTGGCTTAAGAGGTAACCACGTCTTTCATTTCATATCATTTGTAATAAGAACTTCGTTCTTAAGCTTTAAGCATTTTCCTCCCCAAAGAGATCCAATCGAAGTAATTAAGTAAGTACCGCGTTCCATTCAACTTCTATTTCGGCTAAGATGTAGAAGGCATAAGGAAATTTCGCAACAGGAAGTAGTTTTAAAATCTTTATGTAATATGTATAGAGAATGAGGTTAAGCATCGGCGTATTTTCCTCTAAACCGTGGACGCACTAAATTGCGCACCTATTATAAATGTAAAATAAAATATCGTATCGTAGTAATGTTGCATAATAAACAAACATAAGATGCTTGGGTTAATAGAAAAATGGCAAGAGGCCTATCAGTCCGTAAGCTGCTGACAAAGAAGAACTGAAGTAAATAGTGAATGAGATAAAAATAATTAAACCATGGCCTGCTTCGTCTTTCTTAAATAAAAGTTAAACATTCTCTGTTATAAAATATAACAGAATTTGGAGAAAATTTCTGTTTTCAATGGACAGATAATTATTACATTCATTACAGGGCTTAATACTTTTTTCATGTCACTTAATACATCATCGGAATATCTAAAGATTATAGTTTTACTTTGATAAAACAACCGAAAATTCTATATTTCCGTTCGTCCTTCAAGTCCTTTTAAAGCTTACATATAATGAAACAATTAAATTACACTGAGTTTATCTCATCGATTCTTTTAATCAATAAGAAGAACAGAAGGATCGACACTATACTCATAGTAATATTTATGAAAATCTCTGTCGATTATACGACGAATATTAACATGTGAGCCGTTTATTTTACAAACTTAGTTTCATAGTTAAATAAGTTTTATTAAATGAATATTGATTTCATTTATTTTATTTTCATTTACTTCAATTTATTTTAATTTCCGAGTTTTCTTTGCATTTTTTTTTTAACAAATTTCCTAATGGTTTTTAATATAAAAATTTAAATTTCGTTTTATCAGTAGTAAAGAAAAAAAAAAAAAAGAAGAAAAACAAGAAAAAGAAAAAAAAAAAAAAATAGAATGAAATGATTTCACTCATTACCTGATTCTTGAGAATATATTAAATTAATGTACGCTAAGATAGTTCATACATTTTTCATGCGTTTTTTTCCCGTTGTCGCCTTTTCTTTTGCATTTGCTTGACTCATAGTTGTATGCTGTATGTCTTCTTAGTGAAGTTGACGAATTGGAACATGTCAAGAGCGTGTGTTGAATTGCCTGTGAACAACTTACTTACTTTGCATAAACAACAAGATATATATTAAAGATGGTTGCTTCTTGTGTGTTGTATAAATATATACACACGCGCCCGCCCATACATATAATGTATACATTTACATATATATATATGTATATATATATATATATATATATATAGAAATACAAATATCTATATATGTATGCATATATACACAAATAAGTCGTTTTTATGGCATACCAAACAGTCACTTATGTATGTTTTCTTCTTGCTTCGGTATAAGAGTGCAGTGGCACTTATGCAAAAGTGTCCATACATGTACACACACATACATATATATATATATATATATATACATATATATATATATAACCACATATATATGCATATATGCAAGCACTTAAGTCAACTTACTTGAATATAACCTACCAAACATACGCTCATTGTGCCGGATGTAAAGTTTATTTAATATTATGTGACAAGTGTCTGTGTCGCATCTTCTTTTACTTTGCATTACTTACATATATACATATATATATATATATATATATATAATATAATATTTTCTTTTTTTATCTCTGCATCAACCATATAGCTGTCGTCTGTTTCTTCAACAACTGGAAAACATATATTGTACCGAAAAGTATCAGTACAACAAATGCTAGCTCACTACCTTCACTATTTCTAGAATTTCTCAAGTTTTTTTTCTTTTGTTTAGCTTGGTTTTTTTTTTTTTTGTTTGTTTTTTATTTTGTTATTATTAAGCATAACTCACACATTTCGAAATGTTTCCACCTACCTAACAGGTACTGTTGCTTATGTCAGGATGACGGCAACGTTGATGTTAGCTGTGATGAAAATGTATTCCAGGCATGCATACGTGTATAACTAAAATTGCGAATATAGCGCTTGCATGCATGATGTATATATATATATATACATATATATATATATGGTAAGTCTTTCGCCAATACACAAATACTTAGTTATGTTTAAAGTCATATTTACAAGCATTTAGTAACACTGTTTTATGGCATATGTAGAGCGTGAATTAGTTTTGCATTTTCTCTTCTCGGCGTTTTCATCATGCGATCCGTGTTTCTGGGTTTTAAGTATTATCTTGATAGGGTGCTTAGAGCAGTCTCCATAGTTTTGTTTCTTTTTTCTTCAAGTTTCTCATTCTTATTATTATTATTATTATTATTATTATTCTTAATTTTTTTTTTCACCTTTTCACCTTTTCATACATAATTATATTTGTAATGTAAACAATTTTAGAATCCAAACGAAGCAGTTATACACATTTAAATAAGTGCTTACACGGATCTTATGGAAATATAAAACCAAAAAAACAAAACGAAAAAAAACGATTAAAAAACTGCAGTCACCTTAGAGCGAATTTTTGAATCTCATCACCTAACACTTAGAGGACCTTTGCGGAAATAGAACTTAGCATTGCAAGCGTGACCTGTAAGCATAACCCAAGGCTAGACACTTATAGGGCTGCATACACATATTTGAGTATATAAATAACGGACGAGGCAAGGATCAACGATCAGAGGGAAAATAAGGGACGAGCCAAGGATCAACGATCAGAGGGAAATGGCTATTTACCACGACATCAAGCTCATTAAAATAATTATGCATATATTGCGAGATTTTTAATGAGATAAATTTTACAAAACGGATAGATGAAAATTCAATATACATCTATCATCCCTTGGAGATTGGTAAAAATTTAGGAGAATATTATATTAATGGTAGGCGTGTCAGATGGCCAACTCTTACTAGTTTTGCACTAAACGTTTAGCTGATCCTAGAAAGCATTTGTAACAATCTTGAGATCACTTATAGTTTCAGTTTTCATTCTAGGCTTCAAAAGGTCTCAACGTTTCCCTTTTAAGCGGACAGATGATGTTCGATCGATGTTGAGCTTCATCATATTAACGTGTGGCAGTTCTATTAACAGCTTACTTTACATTGACGAACCGATTGCCTGGCATAGCATAATTTATGGAACATTGTTCGAAAATGTATAGGGATGTTGCAAACAGAAAGACAAATTTATTATAATTTTATTTTCTGTAATTGTGTATATGAAACTTAATGACTCAGCTTACTCATATTAACGCAGGCATACATTTCCCAACAAGTGCATGCATAAATAGTTGATTTTCCTTGACAGTACTTCTTAGAATAACACATAAAGCAAACTAAAGAGATTTTTTGCAATCTTATACTCTAATTGAATATTTTACTTTTTCTTTTAAAAAAATAAATAAATATATATATATATATATATATGCATTTTGAAGTCATTAACTGACGTTCGTCGAACACACGAGTAGCAGCAGCAGTAGATAGATAGATAGATAGATAGATAGATAATTTGTGAAAATGTTTTTATTTTAAGCATATAATATGATTAAAGTCAAACTTCGCGCTGTTTGTAAACACGTTAGGGTAAAAGTTTTTATTTTAATTGGTGCAATGTTGCTGTCTAAGTTGGTCGGCTTCCTAAGCCGTCATGTCATATTTAACGAGTTAAAGATTTGTGTAAAGTGTTTAAAGAGTATTTACATTTAAACTTAAGCAATTTGTTTTTGAAATTTATGATAACAGCACAAACAACGTTGTGCTAAGTATACAGCAAATGCTAATATATACAGCAAATGCTAGATAGAATTCCAAGGCAGAGAGAGAGAGAGTTTGTTTAAAGGCTTTATTTTTGTTGGGTTCGTCGTACTTAAATCTGAATACAAAAAAAAAAAAAAAAAAAAAAAAAAATATTCTTAAAATAAGAAATTAAAGTCAGTTTGACGAGAAACTTTTTAATGAATGAAAATGAAAATGAAATTTTGTAGCCTAAATGCATTTCACTTTTACACGAAATTTAATAGTTAGCACGAAACAAGTGAAGCTAGACTTCTTTTCTATCCAAGCAACAAAGCAAAGTCTTGATCGAGAGATTATCGCTATTTTCCGTATGTTGCATGCTATTGGCTATCCTATGCTATTCGTAACGTAAACACTTCGTGCATTAAGGCATGCGATGGATTACATTACATCGAGAAGTCATGCTAGGGAATTAATGAGTTGGTATCGGTTAGCAATCGTATAGGAACTAACTTTACAAAGGAAATCACTGTCACCGCGATGCTGTAAATGTTGCATCGCACGATTGGCGGCGGCTTTCTTAACTAAGCCGCCCTTATTTGTTTATTCATACTTTTATTTCTTGCTTCTATATTAGCTTCCGTTCTCGATGCAGCTTCTTTCGTAAGCCAGTAGAACTTGGTGGTTTCATTTTAGTGATCTACGAAGCTTTATTCCATGGTTAGTGTTTGCGGCGGATGGATAAGTCGATTGCATCTCTACCAGCTCTCGTACAAGATTTATTTATGCTTTATTGTTGTTGGTAAAATAATTCATATTAAATTATATGTGCATGTGTTTAATTGTATAAATGTATAATTTATAGATAAGTATATAGAACGCGCTAATATGTTTAAGGAATGTGGCAATCGTAACTTATACTTCTATCTTACCTAATGCATATTTGTTTGATTGCAATTGCTAATGAAGAGAGAGAGAGAAAGAAAGAAAGAGAAAGACAGAGAGGACGAGGTGAAAAAAAAAGGAAAAACAAGCATATAATAGAATACACAGGAATACGTTACCATATTTTATTCATATGGCAATAAAATTGCTCAATTTTCAGACCATTAAGAAAATTTACGCCTTTCTCAGAAAAAACTAAACCACACATACGTAGATTATTTCTCATGCATATGTGCATGAAAACATAGATAAGAAAAAAAGGAAACGAAAGAAAAGAAAAGAGAAGAGAAGAAAAAAAGCCAAAGAAAACGAATACTAAATATTTTAGAAGCATATGTAGCATTGAGTAGAAGGCAGAAGTCCATGGAGCACCACAACATTTGAACGGTGTAAAATGCCACAAGAATCATTACAAAGATTTCGAGCAGATGATATTTCTTTCGTTTCGGTTGAGTTTGGTTGTTTTTTTTTTGCTTTCTTTGTAACAATTTCAAACACATAGTTCTACGTATTTATACATATATATATATATATATATATATGTGTGAATTTATTTTAGAGAAAGCATATAAATATATACATACATATACACTGAAAAAAGAGCCTTACGCTTGGTTGGCTTACTACAGTTAACGCAAGTAAAAGAACGAGTACAGAAAAAAAAAAGAAAAGAAAATTATTTTTAATGTTCAAGATTCTTTTACTCCGAGTTCTTCGTATTCTTCCCAAAGAAATTGCCTTAAGACTTGGAAAATAAATGTAGAAAGAATAAATGCAAGAAGTAAAAATCTCTCCTTTTTTTTTCTTTTATATCCGAATAGTGCAAGTACACTCTTGACTTTCTACGGTTTGATAATATACAAGTTTTTCCTTGACGGTTGGTTAGATGTTGCGCGGTAGCAGCGATGGTAACACCGCCAGCAAAAGCAATTACAATAACAGTAACTATTATAAAAGGCAACTTTTTAACTTTTAACATTTTCTACAGTAGCTACGTGCGTACAGTTGATAGCGTTTTCCATTTTACCCATCTTCCTTTCGTTTTGCTCTTCTTAAAAGCGTAATACGTAAGAATGTTCCGTTTGCGTATGCGTGTGTCTTTTACATATTCTATTTTAGTTGCTTTATTTCATTTTTGCCTGGTAATTGTAAGTAAATATATGTACATACGGGAAAAAAACAAAATGAGCGTATAAGTCACTTAAGCTACTCTGCGGCTGACATTGAGAAGGTGTTTTATTTTACAGATAGCTTCACAATTATTTTAAAGTGTAACTATGGATGCATGTGTGTGTGTGTGTGTGTGTGTGTGTGTGTGAGTGTGTGAGTGTGTGAGTAAAGTCAATATCTTATTTATTACAATAATAGGTTTATCAATATTGCAAACACCAATTGCCGCCCTGTCATGTATCTGAATAGCGAGCACTTCTCCCCACCCTGCGATTGTCTTTCCGCTTAGTAGAATAGAAACCTAATCTAAACTTTCCTATATAGTGCACTTCTACGGGTAAAAGCAAATGAAATATTTTATATTTCTTAGCCTAAAGGTAGGCAATATTTATTCTTAAATACTACGCCTCCAAATAGGCTGACCTATTTTTAATTTATTTAAACAGAAATTAAAAGGACTTTTTTTTTTCTATTTAAAGATATTCGCCATTTTAACGCATTCGCCTGGAAGACGAGCACAATTTTCTCTAAAGATATTATTTGATTTTATTGCATTTAATGTTTCTTTGAACTTTTGTGGCATATAATAGCTTATGTTCGAAGTTTTATTTTCTTTATTCTGACTTGCTAATGTTTCTTTTTCCAATTTAGCTTCGCCTTTGCCTTTCATACACTGAAGCATCAATTCATTAGTATGCTCGACAAAAACTCAAAGTTCTTTCATTCTTTCCATTTATTTGACTTAAATTAGCCCGTTTGGCAATCATGTGTATAAAGTTTCTTTCCTTCCCAAAAAAAAAAAAAAAAAAAAACAGAAAAAAAAACAAAAACAAAAAGAAGATGGAAAAATTTCCAAAAATACGCTTCAGAGATAAATCAATGCAGCTGTAGTCAGTCAGAGTTAGTCAGATAATCAGTCAGTTAGTCTAACACACTCAATAAGTAGAAATGCAGTGATTTCCTCTATATCTCTAAAGAATGATGATAAACTAATTTAATTGTCTCATTGGTAACATGCTCTCTTATACAGACATATGAGAAAATCCAAAAGGCAGCATGATTCAGAAGAAATTCATTCCGTAGACCCAAGTCGGTTGTCTTTGTTGAAAAGTAAATAAGCTACATAGATAAGTTTGAAAAAATGTATATAATAATCGTAAAGAAAACCATTTAAAGTGATTTGCAAGACATTGTAATAAATATAGGACAGACATGCACTTCCAGAGTTTGTAATAAATTTATGACGATTTCAGGAGAAATTATTTTTCCCGATTTTTGATTTTCAATTAAGAAAGAACTATTGGCTATGTCATTATGCCGTTCATTTTAAATGTTGGGTATCCAAGATTCTCTTAGATGATAAAAAATTAGTTTTTTTCAATTCATTTAAAGAAATTTCAGAAATGAATCTCTTCGTAAATGTATAAACTTCAACTGCCAAGTACATGTGTATGCGACTCATTATTGTTACATATAAGACAAGTAGACTCGCATGTCCCCATGAACATAATAAACATGAGTACAAGCAGTAAGTTTGGACACTTTTTGCCTAATTCATTCAGTAAGAAAGCGGAGAGGATAAGGACTTTTTCATTATACGAAATTCTTTTGCGCTTCGTATGTAAGGTGGCAAAAGTAGAGCACACAACTCAAATAGCAGCAGCCGGCTTAGTTGCTACTTCTAAATACTGAAGTAAAAGAATAAGAGTGAATCAAAATTAGTAGTTGGCCTAAACAAAAGAGTACTAGGCTTTACTCTACGCCAAGCTGCCAATCTATTGAATTCATTTAAAAAAAAAAAAAAAAAAAAAAAAAAAAAATATTGTTCTAAAAGAAAATCATTCAAACTTTGTATCGATTTTACTCTTTGCTCCTCTTCTTCTATTATTAGCTCAGAGTATAGTTTTCGTTCATATAAGTTTGTTCATTCACCAGTATGTATGTAATGTTGATTTGATAGGTTAATTAATTTTTTAACTCTCTTTATTTTGGCTTAATATAATACGAAGCCGCATTTGTTTTCTTTTTCATTCCTAATTCACAATTCATTTCGTTTTAATATGCTTCACAAACACATCATCGTATTAGATATCTTACCTATCCCCCGATGGAAGAAAAACTCAACTATTTTTCAAATCTATTGTTCCGGGTGAATGTAGTTTTCCTTTTCTGATTGGTTTGATGAGCATTTTTTTTCCTTTGCATTTTTTTTTTGTTTTTGCTTTTAATCATGATAAATTCTTTACCAAATATTCCGTATCTTATCCTTTAATAATGTAAAAAAAAAGAATATATACATAAAAGAGTAAAAACCACAAAGGAGCGAATATAGTTTTAATTAAAACCATGGCATACTTTCTCACTCAATCTAAGAACATTCTTTTATTCACCTTTTTTTCTGGTTTAACTATTAATGCGTACTTAAAAAGTTAGTTTAACATTTTTTTTTAAATTGATTTATCTAAATAACTAGAGAAGGAAAATTTTTTTTTTTTATTTAACTTGATCAATCCTTTGGAAAGTAAATATATTATCTAATCCGATCCGCCTGAGTAGCCGAAGGGGAGGAATCTCGACTAGCAAGTCAATGGTCGTGGGTTCGAATCTCAAGTGCGGTAGAGTTTTTAATAAAAAGCCGATAGCCTTAGATGCTAGTGCTTTTAAGAGTTTAGTCTTAGAATTTTTTTCTCTGGCGAAATTAATAATAATAATAATAATAATATCTAATCCGAGATTTATATTGAGGATACTGTCAGTGTGATTTTAGTTGAAAACATTAAAAATAAAATTTTTAATACACGTTAATACATAAAAAACAACAAAGTTAATTATGGCTAAATCGTAATTTCCCTGACATCATCCTGAAGTCTATGAGGTTTTCTCTTACCTTCGATGTACTCGTCTTGACAGTGTACCAAAGTGATGTACTATGCAAATATTTATGTCTTTTTGCACACAATTTTGATACATTTTCTACATTTTTCTTACGTTTCGATTGGAACATGCGCTCAAACCATTTCGGTTTTATTAGAATTATTCCCGTAAATTATAAATTTGTAATATTTTGCTTATCAAATTTTTACTACTCACCATATTTATTTTACACATCATGATGAACATCATTATTTGAGTGAACTGTAAAAACCTGGATTTTCATATGAAATTGATTGTGGAAATCATTGAAATCACAATCGGACCGAATAGCGCATCAGCGAATAGTGATCACTAAGTAGGATGTCTTTTGTCTTTGAATGCCTTTAAATTACGGAGCATATATTCTCTGCAAAAAATATGAGGAATTTTCCGAAAATATTTCTTTAGAAAAGAAAATTACTCCTCAAAATTTTATCTTATAGTTGCAAAAATGCGTAAGCATTCCCTTGTCTGGGAAAATATGAAGAAAGAATCTTTAGCAAGTATTTTAATATGATGCTTACTTGATCAACATGGATGCGCGGTGCATCACAGAATGGCGCATGACAAACTTTCTGTAGAGCAGAAAATATCGCTTTATGACCGACGGACAGATAGAGTAAGCAGTTGGCCTTGGTTGGCTTAAGCTTTAGTGTATGGTGAACGCGTACAAATTTAGGTGAGGAGATATTCACTAACAATGGCAAACAATGGTTTTTAGGTGGATGGTGATGGATTACGATGGATCGAATATAACCGCAATTATTTCAAAAACCAGACTGTTATTTATTTTCCCCCGCCCAAGGATGAAGATGAATAGGCATTCGCGTGCAATAAATGAAAAAAAGTTACAGCGACATATAGGGGTTGTGATTAGAATTAAATTCGGAATTACTTTAAACATATCTACTTGTCCGTCTGTACGAATGTGCAACGCCTATCTTAAGCAATTCCCTGCTCGTACAAATGAAGATATGCGCGACTTTAAATTGGGCAAAAACATTGAATGTGTTTGCGCGCAAGGTGTCATTGGAAAAGGGGCAAATCGTTTAAAGAACATCCCCACCGTACAACATAAGTGGAATATACCTTCAGTTGCAAATTAAAAAAAAGGTCAGGTATTCCGCTGATTCGTTACAATCGACAACAGATCAAGAGTTAAAGATTTCCAAAGATTTCTATGGGTGATCTTGCAGCGCTTTTTTAGCAATGGAAAGAATCGACCGGATCCATCCGATGTTATATAATGTTGTCATAGAGTACCGAAATTGAATATTTCTTCAAGTTCTCCCTTTTCTTCTTTTAAGATAACTGTGATTTGGTATGGAAAGTTCGGCTACGGCCGCCTATAATTTGCTTACGTTTTTTTATTGTCTATTATGTCATCATCGCTTGACATAAGAATTATCAAAACAGACAGTTGGGTTATGAATGTTGAAAAGAGAATGAAAGAAACTTTTTAAATCTCCTTTCATTATCTGGCAAAGTAATTTAATTGTGTTCTATGTTTGTACTAAACTTTGTATGTCAGTTGTAAAGAATTGTGAGTTCGTAGGTCAAGAAATGTTTTTCAAATTCCAATATCGAATCGACTGCAAATATAAATGTAACATGAAATGTCACTTTATCTAAAATTTCTTAGAAATTAGTTGGAAAGTAAAATGAAAGCGATGATTAAATGTTGATGCGAACAGATTTAGATACAAAATTGTGAAACTAAAAATAGTAAACGAAGCAAAAGGATAAGAAAGTGTATTTTGTAGTCACAATGTCGAAGAATTTTACAATTTTACCAAAAATTTACCGTCAACTAAGTAAAGTTTTTCCATAGGCAACAAAATTTTATAAAAAGACTTCTGTGCATGAGTGACGGACATGAAAACAAGAAAACAAGAAAAAAAAAAAAAAAAAAAAAAACTGTTTTTATATTGTGCACATTTTATGCACTCGATTATATTTATATGGGGATGCATTTTAATTAAAAATTAAAAAATAAAATAACTTTAGGGTTAAGATGGGAAAAATGAATACCATTGAAATTTTGTAAAAATCTTATATAGCATTCATTATTGTAATATCAACTGACCAGTGTTGTCAAGCTTAGGGTAAAAAAAAGACCGGAAAAATTCAACTGAATTGTGAAAGGAATTGTGGGGACATTTTAGTTATGCACACACATCGAGGAAACTTTTCAAGCCACAACAAAGACTTGAGGCATCATATTTAACCTCAACGCTGCTTATATATAAAAACAACAGCGGGGAAGCGGCTTTATTGCAGTAACTTGAAAAGGTTTTTACATATTAACACTCTTACAGGCGCACACGTATACTTTCGTATGCATAATATGCAGAGCGAGATGTAAGCATTTGTTCTCAACAATTTCATAACTGAATATATAACAACTTGTATTTCTTTTGTGGCTGGATATATACATATCTGTTCACATATATATATATATATATATATATAGATAGATATAGTTACAAAAGTTATGCATACATACATGCATATGCATATGATTGGGATTGTATATGCATGAAAACTATGAGCATGTGTAGCATTACTGACATGTGCATATCAAACAGAAAAGCCTTGCTAAAGACTTTTAAACGAGAGAGAGAAAGAGAGAGAGAGAGAGAGTACAATTTTAGAGTGTCTTTTGGCATTTATGAAACGTTTTTACTGCCTTTTTTCAATTTTCTTCTTCCACTTTTTCTTCAGTTTTTGTTTTGCTGAAAGTGCATTGTCAAATAACCTCAAGCAATGCCATTCTATTCCAAACTGACAAATAAATAAACACACAAAAAACTACTATACATCCAGATGTACATATGTATATATGAATACATTTATGGATATATATGTGCACTCTTTCTTGCAATACATGCATGTAAAAGCAAAAAAAAAAAATCGTAAATATTCAACCCAACAGATTTGTATGAATGTGTGCGTATAAATGTTTGTAATAAATGTAAGCATATACATATGCATATATGATTTTTTTTTATAGGACATATAACCGAAACCATCCACAAGACAATAACCAACAGTACAATGCACCCACCTTGTCGTGACATAAAAGAAAATTGTTGTTGCACCTTGTTTTTCTAAAGACTAAGAATAAATTGTCATCGTATATGATCAAAATGCTGTAGTAGCAGGAAGAAAAATTGTAAAAAAAAAAATTTAAATAAATGAAGGAACAGGAAGAAACGTACAAAAAGCTGCCCACACTACAAGTCGAATTTCAGATGTACGCTACCTCAAGTAAAGAAAAAAAGCATTAAGATCACTTATTATAGATTCGTGATAATTAAGGCTTTCATATCTAAGGGAGTCAAATGCTTCAATTAATAAAGCATTACAAGAATATTTTATGGCTTTGACAAATTGCAGAAAGATGTCTACTATAATTCAGTTTGATTCGCACCTTTTTGGGCGCTAAGGAAGGTCGGGTAAATTTTTTTTTTCTTGCCGTTCGGGTACATCAAATCAGAGAAAAGGCCGAACGTGGCCAATTCAAAATTTTTCGATCGCTACAAATTTATTGCTTTTGGATTGAATGTATTTTCCTCTGATGCCTGAGTAAGTCAAAGTTTAAGACTTATTCCATTTTTTCTTTAATGCCCAAGTCCACTATCAAGTCCAAGTAACGTTAGTTCGCCTTAAAAGTCTCAATCATTTTTAGATGCTTGTTATTATGCTTTTGATGCATATTTCTAGGCTCGACAAATAATGTGAACAAGTTAGCATACCTTGAAGCGCTCGTAGTGTTCTTAAAGGAGAAAAATTGCAAGCATTTATGAATTGAAGAAATCTGTTTAATGCCATGAGATAAAAGTTAAAGGTATAAATTTCTTAAAATATTTTGCCAAAATAACAACAACAACAACAACAATAATAATAATAACAATAACTAGTACACAAATACCACAAATAAATATCTCGAATATTTAAGCAAAAATATTTTTGTTAAATTTTGCTTTCAAAGAAGACTTGACAACAATTGTTTTTTTCTTTTTTAAGTTTCCTTTTTTTTTTTTTTGTTATTACATTACTGCTCCATTCGTTTCTATTTGTTTGTTAATATTTTATAATTGTTATATTAAAATAACAAATATTGTCGAGTGTGTTTTTACTATGCTATAACGGAAAAACAGTTTACTTTTTTCATATTCATACATAGGTACAAGCATTTACATTACAAAGACGTAAGACGTAAGAGAATTCATTTGAAGTGCATTTGCTTGCCAAGTTTATATATCAAAATGTTTTCAGATTTTGAAGGAAGCATTCATAGTTGTTTCGTATAATCAAAGGCTCATATAATTTGTTTAATAAACTGCCACTATTGCAACAGTATCAGCATACATACATGCACACATTTTTTTATTTAAGCTTTACAAAGCCTCTGCAAATACAATGGTATTATTTTTAAGCTTGCTTGCTACCTCGGATGACATAAACATACTGACGAAGATCAAACGTCGGATATGCATTGTCTTATAAATGTCTGCAGCTCTTGTTAAATACAAGTGCTCGCTACGCTCCTAGCGAAGACTAAAATAAAGAAAGCATAAGTTCAGTCTTACGCATACTAAGTGATTCGTATCAAAAATAAACCGCAGGCCGTCGCCATAGCATTAAGCTATATCTTGATTGCAATTGTCGCTTAAAACGAGAATATTATGAGCAAACTTTGCAAATGCACTGCTAAGGTATGAGCATAGTCACCGATTGCCATAATTATTAATTGATTTGCTCATCAATTCCAGTTTTTGAATTATTGCTCACTTTAAGTTGATACTGAAATTGTATTTGTAACGAGACATAATTTCGCTGCAATAATAATCTTCAACTCTAAAGTTTGAACTTTTAACGATTGTGTTCGTTGTTTGCAATCGTGAACGATGTGATGTACATTTACGGACTTTCTAGATCCCTTCAGATAGCATTATGTCACGATCGTAACGTAGAAACGTAGGTGCTTATAAAAGCTTTTTAGAAGGAAGTGATCTTAGAGAAATTGCTTTATAAAAAGTACTGCAGATATGTATAATGAGTGGCAAGAGAAGCCATGAATCTTCTAAATATGAATTTTGTTAATACAAACATTTGAGGGGAAAACTTTTCAAATCCGCAAAGATCCATTTTCGCAAAAATGTTCGTGATTGCTGTTATTTTAGAAAACGATTGCGAAAAGTATTTTTTTTTTTTTTCTAAAATATTTTTTGCATCGATGAAAGTTCGCTTTTAAAATGAAACGGGCAAGAAACTTAAATACGGTCGGGCTCGAATCTTTAATGAGCATTACCGTTTATCCCCCCCCCCAAAAAAAAAAGACAATAAAAGTAAGAGAACAAAATGTT
>NW_024005945.1:0-6212 GCF_014805625.2 Glossina fuscipes
CAGAAAGAAACCTTTTATTGATATTTTTTTTGTTGTTGTATTTTTTATAAAATTTTAGTTTTCAATTTTCATTTCACGCTATTTAATTATTTCATTTTTGCTTATTTTCACTTAATTTAACATTTATTTTTCGGACAGTTAATTAATAAATATTTGTCGAAGCATTTAACATTTTAAACCGCATGCCGCACACGTAGCCAATGAGTGTATTTTTGTAATTAGTTCATTTCATTTTATGTTTTGATTAAATTGTCATACCAGAAAAAAATCTGTTTGCGTTTGCGTGCCCGTTAACACAAATTATATACACATGCAGTCATAACGTTCGCAGCATTCCGCGAATATGTACAAAAAGAAGAAAAAAAAAAAAACCGAAGTGAAAGAGAATGATAAGTAAAACTAAACGTAGTTAGCGATGAAATGCAAATATACCTGATGGCTATACGCTTATGCTCATCCTAAATGCTGATGCATTTCAGACGTATGTTCATGCCCCAAACATACTTTATCTTAACATATTGTGTCACTGTCACAGTTGTGACAAGGTTTTTTCTCTTTCAGGGATATGTAAGAAACTTCAGCCACGCATAGCTATTAGTTAATAAAGAAATTTGCCATAAATTTATCGTAATATCTCTAAGGTTTACTTCGTACCCAATGCACTGTCCATGTTGAACCCATAGTAATGTGGAGATAACAGTAACCTACTGTGAAAATTTGCTTGTTCTGTGTCCCAATTTGGCAGCCCTTGAAAATTTTTCCAGTTTACGCTTGCACTTTATAGGATCATGTGCAGAGCTTCCATCGAGTACAATGATTAGTTGTAATAAAGTCGTGAGATTCAGTTAGCATCCAAACCCTAATGTTCCACAATTACATTACTATTCACTTCTTAAATAAAACGAACGGGTGATCCGCAACATATCTAACGTTGTGTACTTAATACAAAAATTTTAACCAACGCAGTCCATGCAAATGGATCCGTGTAAAAAGAATATTATAGGTACAAAAACGGTTCGATTCAAACTAAGAATAATTTCGCTCACAGTTTTTTTTGGACGTAACAATGAATGCAACGTTTAAATATTTATCCGATATCTTCGACTTATTTTATCAATATATTTAAATCAGAGAAAAAAACTATTATTAAATATCTGTAAATATCTATAGGTCGGTCTATGTACAATTAATGTCAATTTGTTGCCGTAATGGTAACAATTCCATATGGTGAACCGCAGTCATGGACACAACAGTTAATTTATTATGTTTATGCGCTCATACAGTTCCTCTACTGGCTCATACACCTAAGTACCTACAGGAATGCATACATAAATATATACATAAAATACATACATACATACACATATATACAAAATATGTAAAATAAATATTCATATGTATATATTTATTTATTTATTTATGTAAACACATATATACTTAACATATATACGTTTTTAATATAAAAATAATATAAACTGTTCATATATTCAGATGTCAAATCGTTCGTCGATAATTATCGCTAAAGTTATGATAAAAACACTATTAAGAAGAAGGTTCTCGTAAACCCTTTTTTATGCGCAAATTTAATTAAGAAGAAAACTGAGAATAAAATGCAAAAAAGAAATTTCAATACTCTATAATATTGAATGGGCGTGGCCAATCTTTACCCCTTTTTTACCTAATTATATTTGGTAATGTCTTTCGACCGACAACTTACGAACTTTCAATGCTTTTCCCAAATTTAAAGCAGATCTCCTAGTTTTTGCGATTAGAGCAGTATTTGTGGGCGACTTTTATACAGACGGACATGACCAGATTGATTTAAGCCACGGATATGCTCATCAAGAATACATTTCGTGGGGACTCTGAAACTGACTTTTGCTAATTAGTTTTTTATTTCATTTATTGTGCTTTAATTTCTCCCACGATGCCGTACGCTTTATTGAACAAATTAAAAAATAAATAATTGATGTGGAAAATTTTTAAAAAATATTCAATATTTCAATGTAAAGCTAGCTACTTATCGAAGATCATCAGGATGAAACAAATTGCGAGGGATAAAAGTCGCAAAAAAAGGATATCAGCTTCTAAAAAGTCGCCTAGTCGATATTACTGATCCACAATCGTACATACATATATATTATCGGTAACTAATTCCTTTTGATATAACAAGACATTCTTCAAAACTTTTTAAGACACAACTTAAATAATATTGCAAGTTAGGTGATCGCCGCAATAGTTCACGACGAAATGGGTTTTTTCTTAATAGGAATTCTTCCCAAATAAAGATATCCTTCTAAAAACAAGATATGTCTTCTATACGTGCATCACGGTAATGGTCGGGCAGAAGTGAGAAAGGAGAGAGAGAGATAGGGAATGCGTACTCAATCAGTAGAGTAGGAACCTATTATAACTACGACCGTCGACGCCGAGTATTTTGCCATTTTGATGACATCTGCAACAATGGCGCGTCCCGTCCCCCCGATGTATTCAAAATAACATTCTACTAATCGGATGAAGGATTTCAATAGTTTTTGAACCTTTTCGTAGCCACATGAAGGATTTTGCAAAAAAAGAAAAAAAAAACGCTTGTAATTTAGCTCAGTAATTTTTTATTCTACAGCCTCCTTTGTCCTCTTTTGTACATAGATTTAATATATATACGGCAAAATTGAAATGATGAATATTTAATGATGGGAATGGATGACCCGATTCCGAATTTCATAAATTTTTCCTTACTGCCTTTACTAACGATGCGAGGCAATGAGATAGGCAATAATGTCTCAATAATCGAAAATAGCTTTCGTAGAATGCCGTTCCTATTTATGCGTCCGGATTTTTCCATCGGTTAGCAAAAAAAAAAAACAAGGCGGCATCGCCTAAACAGTTCTAACATCTAAAGTAAGTCTAGTCAGAATTGCTATGAAAGTTTTACATTGACTGCCGTCAAAAGTCATCCGACACTTGTAAGTCATCCCACGAGCCTATTTACTGATATATTATATATTTTTCAAAATATAAAAAATTATTTTTTGGATTTAAGAGATTTTAATCTATATTTACCTAAAGTAAAAGCAAAAAATTTAATAAATTTTGCTTCACTCATAATCGGATTATTAAAATTTACTCGAATCAATGATTATGCAAAGGTCTTAAATGTATTTACCTCAATTTTTTTTTTTTTTGAAATATTTCTTTTTTAACGCTTGAAATAAGGATTAAAGAATTTAACTGAAATCGTTATGTATATAAGATTTCTTTCTTCCTTCGTAATATAAATACAAAAGAAAAAAAAAAAAATTGAAAAATTGAAATTTAGCAAATATTTCGATAGTGAATGAATATGAGTTTGAAGATGAAGAAGATGAAAAAGAAAACAAAGCAATAAAATATTTTATTTACTTTTACTTAAATCCTTTTTTCATTCATTCAAACTGCAATTGGCTTTTGGGAAAAGTTTTCATGTATTTTATTAGTTGAGTATGATTTGTTTTGTTTTGAAAAACAGGAAAATTTGTGATAAGTGAGTGCAAAAATCGTAATTAAAATTTATATATTTTGTTCAATATTTATTTTAAATTATATTTTAAATTGGATGAAATTTTTTGCATTTAAGTCGATTTTAATAAATTTTAATCCTTTCGAAAAATGCAAAACAAAAAATAAAGAAACGAATGCTACTCTTATGATAATAAAATAAATTGTGCTTTGTTTATACGTTAGTTAAATGCACATACAAAAATGTTTGTGTGCTTTTATGCGTAAATATTCAACTTCTTTAAGTGTTTGTAAATCATTTTTATGATATCAAATATTTAAATTTATGAATAAAATTTTTATTTATACAACAGGAACTTTATGCTATAAACTCAAGCAAGCATTTTAAGAAAAAAGAAAACAAAAGAAAATTTAGAAAAGCGATGCCAAGTTCTGATATCAGAAGTAAGGTATTGTGCATAGTTGGAACGTGGATGTGGTCTAAGTTGTCAAACAATACCTACAAGTATTTATATTGATTTCTATCCCTCCCAAAGAAAAGATAAGCAAATTAAGGAAGGAATGTCAGGTCAGCATGTATTCGTGTAATGTACGAAAAGCTTTACTTTTTTTTCTTTTTTTTTTTTCTCTATTGATGCGAATTGGTTTACAAATCTTTATTTCTATTTATAGTTTTTATTCTTTTCTTAATTTCTCTATTTGTTGTTCAGTTTTGGTCTCGTTTCAAATGCCTTAAAGGCTTCTTAGTTATTCCAATTTTTTAATTTTCATATATGGTTTGCTGTGTATGTAAACTAATTGATCCATCTCTTTACGATATAGGTGATGGTTGTTTTCATTGTTAAATCGAGGGGTCTTGTTTATCCATTCAAAATGCTTGCAATAAATAATTAGAAATAATAGATAATTGAAATGTTTTTTTTGTATTCCGCCAAAGCCCGGCAAGCATCCCAAGGTATGTACTGTGAGGTCTTTAGCCCATTCTCTGGGGCTGGGGTAAGCTCAGCGGCACTAGGCTCAAATTCACAAGAATTTTTTACTTTTCTTCTCACATTCGGAAGAGGGTTATATTGTGGGTTCCAATCATTTACATTTATTTCAATTTATTTCAATTACGATCGCATTATACACCATTACACGGACCGTTGCAATTATTTCTCTTTCCAATTTATTTTCAATTGTATTCCATTCTCGATCAGTAGAACTTTTCTGCCCTCTTGCGTAGCCTAAACTTAACTCTTCCTACTTACTTAAGACAACTTCACTTCAACGTCAGCTTAAGCCAATTGCTCTCCTCTTGTTCTGCTTCTCCCCGTTCTGACTGCCCTACTCGATCGCACCAGTCTGTCACTCGACATGGACTTTTTGGAGCCAGCTCTTTTACGGCTCCCGTCAAGGTTGCCTTTTGGCAATTTTATCACATCCCAATCAGAAACATCTGTTTCTAACTAGGACTCTCCTATCTCTCGTCGTCCGTCTAGTCCTTTACTTAATACTAATTCTTAACCTAACTTAGCCTAGCACTCCGCCCTCCGAGGCGAACCACCTGTGAGGCCGAAACGAGGGACGACTTTGACTTCTCACAGTACACAAACACTGTAATCACCAAAGAAGGCACAATTGCATTACATTTTTTACAAAGTTCAGGAAAACCGATCCTAGAGCGTATCATAATAGCCAGAGAGTTCATATTATCGTTCTTCAATCTCTTCTTCTTATGACAATTTTATAAACAGCAGCGTCAAAAATAGTATAGTAATGTATAGATTTCCCCCACTTGTTGTCGGTCGAATTGTCTAAAAGTGTGCACTTCACATCAAGCGTATAGTGTCTATCTCTTTTATTTATATTAAACATTCAATCAGTAGTCTTTTGTATGGTTGTCAGCATGTTATTGATTTTCTTATTGCTAAGATACGGAATTGAGTGAATTGAAAATTGAAAACTTTACAAGTTCATAGTTCGTCCGGAATCACCAAAAGTACATGTGTAGTTATTACTATAAAGTATCCAAAGGCCAAAGTAATACACTGAAGGATTAAGGAAAGAATGCCGAACACTAGCAACTAAGCTTGTAGGTTCTATTGTTTACAACATTAGTTGGTTAACTCAGAAAGTTTATAGGATTTGTCGCTTTGGGGAATATTCTTCGAAAGGGACAGGCTTTTCCCCTAAACGTACCATCAAAAGGCCATGTTATCCCTAATTGCATTTGTTGGTGAGTATCTTGTCAGTAAGTTGCGCACCTTGTCACTAGGTCAGCTTGCTCATTTGCCAAAGAGTTCAATATGACTCGTTAATGAAAATTTGTTTAAGTCTTAATCCCTTAAGTGGTAACTTATTGAAGGGATCCCGGCTGGTAGACGAGCATTGGATGGCTTCCATCATCCTCAGACTATTTAGTGCGAGTTTGAGTTTTTTGCGCGCAAATTTCATGGTTTGAAGGATAGCCTTAGTTTTAAGTGTGAGTCTTGAGACGTTTTTGTGTTTTGGGACATGTCCTTAGTCTCCATCAAGGAATAGGTAGCTTTTTTCAAAGGCATATTCATCATTAATGGTTGTATACTTTGCTGAAACATTTCAATTTGAACAATGAAGAAAGAAAAATAGTTGCCTTTGCTTAAGCTTCTCAATGAAAAGTTTTCAAAAACCTTCTTCGAAAGAAAAAATTTTTTTTTCGGAAGTCAAAGAAAATAATGTTAAATCAATACTAT
>NW_024005945.1:6312-23870 GCF_014805625.2 Glossina fuscipes
CTTAAAAATGAAATTAATTTATTTTTTTTATGTATATTGTTAGCTGAAGTACAATATTAATCAAAAGTATCGCTTCCTGCCACCCTAGAGCTGATTTCTGTTTATGATCTCCATAAGCCACACATATAAGATAACTTTATAGCTTTACTACTTTATTTTACATTAGTATTAGTTGCGATTATTTAAAGGTAACTAATGAAATTATGAAATGAAATAAAATAAAAAGACGTACACACATACAGAATTCTAATGAAGTCTAATCTTCTATACCATGATATAAATTGTGGTAAGCCAATCTTTTCATTAATTAAAAATTCCGCATACTTATTGCTTATAATACAGAAAGGTAGTGTAAGGCTTCGTCTGACATGTATGTATGTAATTTACGGCAACCTACTAATCCCAATAGTAGAGAGTCGACGCAAATCGTTAGGCTGACGATTGCAGTTAGCTTTTTACTCATAGTGTTTTTTTAATAAATTTATATTCCCATAATAGCAAAAACTATTTTGTCCTACATTAGCACATATATAGAGATTATGTCTTTTTTTAAAAAATACGAATTCAATTAATGTTTAAAAAACTTTTAATTTTATTTTTAAAATGCTCGTATGTGTATTTTTAATACCATCGAAAACAATGAAATAAAATCAAAATATTGCGTTTGACAGATTTAGATTTTTTTTTTAAATTTCTTTTTTCTTCTAGAATTTGTAACCACTAAGAGTTTAAACAACAAAAGTATATCAAAATGTATATCACAAAAAAAAAAAAAAAAAAAAAAGTAACACACAATCTAGTTTTTATATAAATAAAAGTAAAGTAGATGCCTAGCATAGCAGTATGTGGAGGATGTCTGATAGAATAAACAAAGAGGCGTGAGAAACAGAGAGCAACAAGCATCATTCGTTAAGCTGCAATCGCCGGGTAAAGCTGTAAGATTAGTAGTTAATTGGAAGTCGGCAGACAATGCCTCAAGCTACACATGGGTTAAGTAAGGTATGGCCGAGAAATAACGAGCAACAAGGATCAGTCGCGGCAGCCGGCAGGTAAAGCAGTAAGACCAGTAGTTAAGTGGAAGTCAGCAAGTAAAGTCTCAAGTCACACAATCGTTAAGTAAGGTATGTTAGAGAACAAGAGAGCAACAAGGATCCCTCGTTAGGTTACACTCGCCGGGTAAAGCAGTAAGACCAGTAATTAAGTGGAAGTCAGCAGGTAGAGTCTCAAGTCACACAGTCGTTCAGTAAGGTATGGTAGAGAAATAGAAAGCAACAAGGACCATTCGTTAAGTTACAGTCGCCGGGTAAAGCTGTAAGATCAGTAGTTAAGTGGAAGCCGACAGGTAAAGTCTCAAGTCACACATGCGTTAAGTAAGGTATGGTAGAAAAGCAGAGAGCAACAAGAATCATCCGCTAAGTTGCAATCGCCGAGTAAAGCTGTAAGATCAGCACAGATAAGTCACACAGTCGTTAAGTAGAACAAAATTGTAAAATAGTACAGTCATCAAATCTTTTGCTTACTTTTTCTTATTACTATTACTATTTCTTTATAATTAAATACTCGTGAATTCGAATTACTTTTTAATAAACATTCGTATAACATTCGTATAATATTCGTACTTAATATGTATGTGTACATATGTATATATGCAATTTATATATAAATCTGCAGGTAAATGTGCCGTAAGCTAAAATAGAAGCCATAATGTAATCGATTGTCGAAAACACCAACATTGGTAGCAAGATTGTGATCATGTCTTGAACTATTTTACGCGCAGTTACTGAAACGTTGGATTTTGTCAGCCTGCTCAAGGTAATTTATAAATAATGAATGAAACCGTAACGTTAAAGTCAATTTAAAGGTACACGCATACTTACGTATATAAGTTTGCGAATATGTTCAAGCATTTGATTATGATCTTAAGTATATTGAAGTTTTCGCTTGAATAGCTTGATGATACGTTATGAATTTAACATATTGTTTGATGATTTTACATAGGAAATGTTATGTCAGCATACTGTGCATCATACGTCATGGATTGCTTCCTTTTTTTTTTGTCAATGCTATGCTGATTGGGAAATTTTATAAAGAAATCTGTTTTTTTTTTTTTTATTTAATTATTTTATTGAAAGTTTAAAAGCAGCAGTCTTACGCTAATTGGTAAGCAATAAATTTTTGGTATTCGGTCTCCAAGCCAGGCGAGAGAGGGAGAGCAGCAAAATGATTATAAGCAGACAAAACTTTGTTGAAAATACTTTTTTACCAATCACCAAATCAATTTCAATTTTTTTTTTTTGCTTGAACACTTTCAAATTTATTTCTCTCTATCCCGATTGACTCTAACAACGTACGTTATAAAAAAAAATGTACTCATGTTTACAGAAAAATCTCTTTCTAGAATTTTTAAATTTTTTTTGCAACAAGTGATTATTTTACTTCACTATTAATCGATATGTAATTGATAAGTCAATTGCACCTTGCAGGTTTGAGGGTTTATTGTCAAATAAAATTAAATGTTTGTTGATGAAATATTAAAGAAAGTATTAAAAGCATCAGATAGATTCAAGAGAGTCTCAAAAGAGATTATCAAACACATTTTATCACAAAATAAAGTGCCTAACTAATCAAACTTTTTCCTAGTTACCGAATGTTGAGTTTTAAGTTTATCGGTAAGTTTTACAACTTTTTGGAATTTTCGATTGTTCAAAGCTTTAAACACGTAATGGCCTGCAAACTGGATATGTTCTACTTGTTTACTTGTGTACAAATTACTGTTATAATGAACTAAGCAAACGGAGAGATATAAAAGTCTACTAAAAGGGAGAGTAAAATATCGGATTTATATAGTGGAATAGAAGATTGTTAAAAAAGAGTAAAAGGTAAGACATTACGCTTAAAGAAATTGCGCATAAAGGGATGCGCTACTCAGTTCGTTTCCATTAAAGATAATTACAAATTCTTCAGCAAGGAATTGAGTCATATTTCTAGATTTTTTTAATGCATATATCGAGGTTCTGGTGTTTTATTCATTTCATTACATTTTTACAGAATGTGATAACTTATCAGTGGTTAATACGCAACCTAAAAACAATCTTACTTACATAGCAAATATATTGCTTTAGACAAAATAGTGTTCCTTTTTCATTATTTGTACAATATTTGCTATTGTTTTGTCCATATTTACGAAGGCGAACCATAAGTAAGAAAGAAATGTGAACGACGATTGTAAAGCTTTGAAATTTTAGAAAATAAAAAAAGGTGAGAATTAAAAACAAATCAAAGGATTGAGAAAACTTTTCTAATGTAGAAGTGGAAATTGAAACTGAAATTTGACTTAATAGTCGGGTAATACTTATTTTCATATCGAACATTTGGTTTAATTGCCTTTCCAAATTTGAAATGAGGAGAGAGAAAAACTATAAAATATCCAGTCCGTCAGTAAGGAAAAATATTGGACGGTTTTAATCTAATTTCAAGACAGTGTTCATTACCAACAGTTGATTTATGCCTTTTAGTACCGAAATTTCGAGACAGATGCCGCTCGCATAACACGGTTAATTTGTATTCGAGCTTTTTTTTATTTATTCACTTAAACTAAGATCTAGAATAATTGTTTCTAAACTTCGATATACTATAGGTCACGATAACGTGTCCATGATTGTATCAAAACTTGTTTTATGTTATAGCGAACACTTTGAAATAATATGTTATGTTATATGTTTAAAATAAAATGAAACAAGGCAACCTGTACAGTATTACAGTCAATCAACGAAAATCAACTCTGCAGGTAGAACATTTTATGATAATTCAATTTTTCTATGAAACGCACATATAAACCAAGTCAAAAAAATTATAATGAGGATAACATATTTCAGTAAATTTTTCTTTCTTACAGTTGATTGAGAGTTCTTTCCTTATTAGTATAACCGTACGATGTTACACGAGTGACACCTGTATTTATATACAATTAATAATCGTAAATAATAAATATTGGTTGATTATTATTTTGCCACTTGGCTATGGAAAATTCAAAGGCTTTGTATTTCGCATAAAGAAGTAAATTGCAAATTGCAAAGGCTTTGTATTTCGCATAAACAAGTAAATCGAATTTTACATAAATCATTGACAAACTCTTAAATTCAGTGAACTCATTTTATTTCTAAATATAATAAATTTATTACAATAACATTTTGTCTAAGTACTGTTACTGTCTTTCATATCCTGCATCCTTTCTTATTATCTACAAATACAAACATAGATGGATGTTCGTAACAAAATTTGTTTCTATCTTTGTTTTCATGCTTTACCTATCTATGTTCTTGTAAAATCTATTGGGAAACTTTAATGCCGTTGATATATAAAAAGCCTTTACCTTTATATAAATATATATTTAAGTATATGTGTGTGTATATGCGAATAAGAATGCATCACATATATATATAGATATACGTACATGTAAATATGATTCCATGCATGTCTTGCTTGCCATAGATATGAGCGTTACTTTCAGTTATGTATTTATGTATTTACAGATACGACGAGTTGGTTCTTTTACGCGTGCCACTGTCAAATATCGTTGTTAGTATTAAGAGAGGAAAAAAAAAATAAAAAATAAGAAAAGAAAGAAAGCAGAAGAAAAAGCAAAAACGCATGTTTATCATATTTTCAAGTTTTTCCCCATACATATTGTACGTGTGACTGCATTTACTACTATATATATATATATATATATATATAGTGTTTACATTTATATATTATCGTATGTATGAATATTTGTAAGTATGTACATTGCTGTGTGTTCATTGTAGTCAATGGTGCATTATGATTCATAAACATTTCAGTTTCTTCATATAATGCACCTGAATATGTTGTTGTTGTACTTGCTGTTTTTTTCTTATTATTATTGTTGTTATTCAAAATTTATATGTTTTATTAATAAGAAATATTCAGTGCATTTAGTTTCTTCATACGAAGGGTTTTTTTTGTTTTTTTTGTTATTGTTATACTGTTTACAGTTCACTGGGGGGAAAAAGTAATTTTCTTTAACTGTCAATATTTCAGGATGTTTTCTGAAACTGAGATATAAATAATACGAAAATATTTCGATGTCTTTCGAATATTGTTATCATTTACTTTTTTCAGTTTTCTTTTTTTTCTCTCCCAATTTTAGATATTTCCTATAATTCTCTTAAAAATCGAATACTAATGTCGTACTAAGGCGTACACTTGCTTAACGCTGATAAAATTCTTTGAAGATTAAGTGATTGAAACGTTAACTGTAGATATCTAAATCGGGTAAATATCCTTAACTCAATAGTTGTAAAGATTTTTGTTAAGGATAAGATAATGAATATAGAAAACTACATAAATGTAATTATGTAATATAATCGCCCACGTGTACCATTTACTCCGTGCGTATTAGGCCTTTGAACTTTATTTCAACTTTTTTTATTATTCCCATGATGGTCATAAGGGATGGAGAATCACATCCTTCCTGGTATGGTTGGTACATTATAAAAACATTTCCATATCCCCTAAGGCCTTGTGAGTGGGTTTCGTTCGAACCTGAGAAAACGCTTACATCATTTCTTATTTGAATTGTCGCCCAGTTGGGCGACAAGGGCCTCAGTCACAATAAGTTAGAAATTCGATCTACAGTGGACAACAAGATAATCGCTGTTTTTTTCGCAAGATCCGGTCAAAGAAATAATGTAAAATGTTTCTCAAGAATGCGGTGAAACCTTCTATTCATTGGAGCTTGTAATTAAGCTACTAAGTGTACTAAGGTGTTTGAGAATATTAGGTCCGCATGCTTGAGAAGCATGTTCTTTACATAAGCACATTTACTAAGCAAGCTCAAGTAACGCAGCCATCGTTACTTATTCTATGCTTCTAAACATGCTGTGCCGACTAGCTTTTAAATGTTCTTCTGATACTTAAATTCATTGACATTATCATTAGTCAAACAATTCATATGTATTGGTTATACACATTTATATACAAGTATACGATTTAGATATGTGTGCGCATGTATCCCAAAGGATTAATATCGTTTAACCTTTTTCTGCCAACTCTGCTTCTGCCGTACCTTAACTCCCCTGATCTTTGCCTTCGGTAAACCTTTTACCACTGGAGTACAAACCCGATTACGTTCTTTATGCAGCTCACTACCATTTCAAGTTCAACTTATTACCTTTCATTGAGAGAAATATACTGGCCAATGATAAGCTTTGCTATTTTCATTATTATTATTACTATTATTTTTGTGATATATGTTGGAATGACTATTGATTTAAAGAAGAAGAAGTACCACAAGTAATGAAAGTGTGTTCAATTATTCGATGAAATAAACGTGATACACCTCTTTAGTACGAGAGAGAGGAAGGAGTATTTATCATAATCCTCGTAATTGTAAGGACGGAGATAAGAAAGGCATTCCGCGACGAAATTTTACATATGAAAATATTGTTTCTTCAGTTCAATATTTTAAAAGCAAATTAAACAAGTAAGGAAATTAAATTCGGCCAGGACCGAATCTTTTATGCCTATCACCGTTTACCCCAAAAAAAGACAAACGAAGTAGAAGAACTTAGAATTCTTATGCTCTATAATAAGGAGTGGGAGCAATTGATTTCCTCTATTCTCAAAATAAAAGTTTTAGTCATAGAGGCATGTGGGCGGTGTAGGCGCATCCAAATGCTACAGCATCGCCCATAGAATATGAGTTGAAATTTTTATGGATTTATTTTGCTTTAGTGAATGAGCAATGAACAAAAAATCAATTTTTCGTTTCTTTTGAAAAGCAGAGCTGTTCTCAGTTTACTTGGTGCTGTGGGTGTGTCCTTCGATCGATTTGGGCCATTTCTAATACCAACCTACATGTAAGAACTTCCAATGTTTCTGTCAAATTTGAAGTCAATAGCTTCTTTTTGACGATCAGGAGAATGTTTACAACGGACATTACACAGGCGGGCAGACGAACAGACGGATATGCTTAAATCGATAGGGAATTTCATGTTGATCACGAATGTATATGTACTTTGCGGAGTCGCTGATGCTTCGTTCAAGGCGTTGCAAACGCATTGACCGCTCATAAGAGGGGTCATATAAAGACCCTTTGATTTCAATGCATTTTGTAATTGTTTTCGGGGGGTAGTAGGGAACTTGACACTAAACTTGATCATCTTGTCTACACGAATTGTACAAACGAACTCTTAGACGGACATACCTCGAAAAGGCTTGGGTGTATTGTTTAATAAAGTCGCTTGGGCTGACAGTTACAGTAGTTAAGAGAAGTTCTGCGCAATGGAAATGAATTATCATAGTTCCGGTAGTTGCTGACAAGCGTTCAACGTTGGATTTGTTTAATTAAAGAGCGATACAAGTAGTTTAGCGAAGTACACACATCTTTGTCACATTGTTATTATTAGCGTGTAAATACATGTTTTTTTTTGTTTTTATCGATAAACGCATTTATATGATACACAGCAGTCTTCAGCAGTAAAGTCTGCGTTTTTCAACTATATAAGATTCTCAATGTAAAGTGGAAATCGTGGGGAACCCATATATAGCCATTGACATAAAATAAATTATTTTTTATATTTGCATTTTTTTTTTTTTTTTAATTTACTGATATGTGTAGTAAGCGTGAACACAATTATCGACAGTTGATTTTTTTTTTGTTTTCATCAGTATATTTGTAAATGTCACTCATATCACGCATCGTGGTGCTTATCAATTCTGAAATATTGTGAAAAAAAAAGAAAAACGATTTACTAACGGCAACTGTTTTTTTTTTTTTTTTTTCTTTCGCGAACATTTCGATAGCAATTCATTGCATCATTTATACCGAAGTTTACAAATGATTGCATTAAACAAATGAAAAAATGACTGCTTTTCGATGCAATTCAAATGTATTGATTACTTAACACTTCAGATGTGTACTAGGGACAAAAATAATGCAGAAAAAATAAAAAAAAAAAAAAATAAAAACAAATAAATAAATAAATAAAAGTTTTGAAAAAGGGCGAATGGCGAATGGTTATATAACCTACCACAATGAACATGCCGATCGAATCGATCGAAAACCTTCGAAAGATCGATCTTGGACTGGTAAATGCCGATAATACGTACAGACAAACCGAATTTTAAATCGATACTTGGTGTAGATTAAAAACTATTGTTAAAAATATTTGTCCTTCATAAGAGACTAAAGTTTATGCATTCATTTCTTTCAATCTTCAGCCTAAGACTTATTATCTGCATTAAGAGTTTTGTAATTTCTCAGTTCATTCGATATATTAATATGTTTGGTGACTTTCCCTTTCACGCGAAGAGGTGTTTTTCTAATGTAGCAGTGCTCCGAATAACCGGACGCATGGACAACCAAAGCGATCATAATGAATGAAATCGTATTTGATATCAAATATTTCTAAGCGTTTCAATTGAAGCAACCAAGTTAATACAGTACGACTTTAGAGAGGTGGACATAGAAAAGAAGCAATAAAACGAAAATGAATATAAAAAGTGGAAATTCGCGTACACTCATATGTATCTTTACTGTTGAGTGTAATGTTCTGTGAAAATTGTAAATAGTACAAAAAATAATTGACATTAAAACAAACATTTACATTAGCAACACTGTTAAATGTTTGATGATAATTTAATTCAGATATGGTTTTATCACTTCATGAATAGCGGCGTTACGGCAACATTAATAGATACTCTTTATTTTTACGACCATCAAACGTGGACAGAAACTGTTACTGCTTTCTTTTTTTTTTTTTTTTTTTTAGCTTAGCAGTAGCACTCGTAAGAGATTTACGTAGGCTATTCTGAAAAGTTTCGCATTTGATCACAAATACGCAGACACTTGTCTACAAAAGGTAGAGAATGTATTTTTTTTGGCTACGTTAATAAGTGCTTTTCAAAATTTCAGCCATTTTTGACAATCACTGTGGGTGTCAATCTGAGTGGGTGTGTGGAAATGGAAAAAATTAATTATTGACCTATAACGATTTGCTTTCGAATGGCAACATGGGTAAGCGAAAGTTGAAGACAAGTTGAACGCTATATATATGGACTTTGAAGTAGTGTTTTCCACGATTAACGAAGCGAGGTGGTTATATTCGCTTACACCAAGATATATGTCCGGGAAGGCCTAAAACTGTTAGCACTAACGAAAATATCACTCAAGTTCATCAAAAAGCAGGGGTGGACAGCCAGCGAATGTATATTAGAGAGTTAATAGTTAAAAATCACATATTGAATTGAAATTTAGACAAGAGCAAGCTGATGGCACTTTGGCTGTCCCGTTCACTCGGAGTACGATAAAAGCACAATCGATCCTTAAAATGACAAAATTCGATTGGTTGTGACACCCATACTAACACACCCACCCAATTTTGAACGTATGCTGTAGCGCGAAAAAATTTGATCAAATGATGAGGTCAATGTAAAAACTAAAGCATACTTTAAAGGGCTTAATAAATCTTTCTACACGGAATTGCTAGAGAGCCGTTGAACTGCATTGCTGCGTTTTCCTTGAAGGCGATTACGTTAACGAATAAAGTTGACTTTCGCAAAAAGAAATATTTTTCCTTGTTTAGGTTGAAAACTTTCAAATAATCTTGGCTTAAGATCAGGGTGAATTTTGAATGAGCGTAAGTTTTGAGGGCACTTAATTTCTAAAGTATATTTGACGCCCACTATCGAATGATTTTTATGAAATTTCCTTATAATCGAATCGCTCATATTAATGATCTCCTGTACAGTTCCGAGAACGGCAAGTGTTATAAATGTGTATGTCTCAGCGAGGAGATATGTCCTTTAAAGACTGCAGAAGGTGCATGCCCTTGACCAACGTAACATTCAGACTCGATTTATCTCTATTCGCCCGTTTGCCTGCATGAAAGCTCACGGCCGTTAAATTTCATCTAGCGATGATGCCGTGCAATAGTCAAAAACGCCAACTTACAATCCATTGTGGACATTAATATCAAATTTGATAGATTTTTCCAATTTCAAGTAATTTATATCCACCGACAGATACACCCGCAATTAGCAAAATGCTTTACAATTTTTCTCATCAAGGCTAGGCTATAAAAATTTTTGCCTGTGCGTTATGAAGTCACGAGGAAAATGTTAAATTAGAACCACTTGTGCGAGCTTTTGTGCGTCCTTTTAAGCTTCAAATGCACTTGAGCACCTGAGCGAAGGAAAGTTGACCCACAAGTCCATTAAACACTGGTTCGGGTTTCATTAGAGAGGTCAACATAGGGAAGCAGTAATGAAAACTAAGGTAAGGTTAAGAAATGATTATCTTTCGCAAAAAAAAAAAAAAGAAAATTTTTTTTGGAAAGTTTTTAAAGGATCAACGAAAATTGCGAATGTCCATTGCATTGAAGATTTATGGAATCTTTTTGAGCCAAAGACTTTTGCTAATATATATGTAGGAATAACTGCAAAAACTTGACAATACGATAGAGCGCGTAGAGTTTTCTTTCTTAGTTTCTCCATTCATCTTGCACGACTTCCAAATATGTCCAACAAAAGCCGATTTGTACCAAAAAAGATAATGTTTTATATATAATGTTTTATATAATAACAATTTGTGTGTGACGAAAATTAAAGTCAAACAAAGTACTAATTCAGCATTTTACACTTATGCCAGATAATTGGTTATTGTAAGAATTTGCTGTCACCTTAGATATCAAGGGTTAAAAGATGTTGCGGTAAAGACGAGAGAAAACGACCGTAAAAGAGAGGCAAGTAGTTATCCAAAGTTTTCTGTCATTCAATTTTAAAGCATCTATCATCAACACAGATTTACAGATTCTATTCAGTGATTGACATTATTTTACAAATGCTTAATAGTGTAACAGATTTTTCCTATATATGTAGATGTATTTATATATATATATATATATGCGTGTAGATTGTGTTGTACTTGTATGAAATGTAATTATTAACACATCAAAAGCACACGCGCTATCCTAACATCATTATTATCATCTATATGTTTATAGTGATCGTTAGTAAAAACCTTGCTATTGTTGTGCACACGCGTCCACACACATAGTCGCAAGATATTTTTTTTTTGTGGCATTTCATCTATTTTTTTTTTTTTTTTTTTTTTTTTGGGATTGAATAATGTTGTCAGGAATCACTATACGGTACGCTAAAGTAAATGTGTGAAAAAATGCACACATTTATATATATATATATATGGATGTATACGCTAACGTATATAAACATCTGGCGCAAAAAAAAAAAGGAAAAAATTGCATATCATATCGTGGCACATGCCCCGTTTGCCATATCGCATGCCGTACAATTTTCATTTCATCATTTCATACCACCGTTACTACTATCAGACCACAGCCTTACAGTTTTATATTGTTTTCGTAGTTTTTCTGTTCACAACATTTTGTTATATTTGTTGACGTCATTGTCGTTGTTCTTGTTGTTGTTGTTTTTTTCTTGTTACTGCCGCTGTTGTTTTATATTTGCATTGTTATTATTTTTGTCTGTTATTGTCAGTTTGTTTTGTTTTGCTTTTGTTGCATATTTTTTTTTTTTTTTTCCTTCTTAATACACTTTCAAAATGGCATTAAAAGGATTATTTTTCATTTTGCACGCGTGCGTGTATGCGCAGCTTCCTATACTAGTAGTATCCTTTAGCCAACCGTGATAAGTTTATTATTAAATGTTACAGATTTAGCTAAAGCGTTCATTGTATTAGTGATAATGAGAATAATAATCAGTGTACGATGACGTTACATTGCTTGGCTGGCAATACTTTCGCTACTTAAATAATTTACATGAATTGTCACGTATGGGTGTGTGGTGCGTGTCGTACTAAGTAAATATTTAAAAAAAACTTGAAAACATGTTTCATGAATTCATAAGTAATTTGCTTCAAAATATTTCTAATGCATAATTCGCTGTGATTTATATGATATGAAATATGAAAAGGAGAATAAAAAGGAAAAAAAAGCAAAATCGAAAATCGCTGAAGGGAAAAGGGACCCGAATTCCCGTGCTCATGTATTTTAAATTATATAATACGCAATGCATGCAAGATGGGCTGCAAAATTTGACATTCAAAGCAGTTTTAGTAAATATTGCTTTTTGAAAATTTACTCAAATCACCGTCACGCCACCGTCGTCGTCGTCGTTGTCAGTATAACATCATTTACATATAAAGCATTATTTACTAAAGTCCATAAACACACGCCCGTAGGCACGCACTTGTCATTTATATAAATTTTCCAACGACAATGACAACGACAACACGACAACACGACAATGACAACGTATCGTACGCTTACAACGATGATTTTGATTTGCGTGTTAGAATTTTAATATGACGAAACTCACGAGTCACAGGCATATTTGATTTTGATATGAAAAATTTCGCATACTCTCACGCACTGCATGTTAAAAGTGACAACGGCATACTTATATGCGATTCATATACAAATGTATGCAACATGCATATGCACACATATTGCATACGTTGGTTAATAATTTGAGGGACTGGCAGGCGGATATCGTGTCTTTAGGTAAATTTCATTTTAGTTTCTGCAAAGTGTTAAGATGTAATGAGTTAAGTTGGGCTAGACCTTGTTTCAAAAAAAAAAAAAAAAAAATAAAAAAATGGAAAAAAACGCAATTTGTTTATAAAAGATTTCTCTTATTGATGGAGACGAACACACTTCAATCTCCTCAGCAAGAGCTTGAAGAGCTTTGTAGTAACTTTTCGGTGTCGAAAGCAAACGATTTGTCAGTGGTATCGTGGCACTGAACATACACATGAAAGCCTAAAAGGGACATCTGGGACAACTACGAAACATCGAAACATCCTTGCAACTATTCTCAATAATGGATATATGTAGCGACAAGAGATAGCTAGTGTCCTAAGGCTCAAAGGCATCGTATCATCATAATTTGTTATGAGAACTTGAGAATATGTCCCGCAAGTGGCCATCGCACCTACTAAGCAATGAAAGAAAAACGCTCTGCCGCAATGCAATGATTTATGCATGAGATTGATGTGATCTTCAAAGGGTCTCGTCAAATCGTTGATGTCTGTCTGTAAAGTGTCGAAGTGGCTGTTTTAATCAACGAAATGAAATTTCGCAAAAAATACAAAATAAATAAAAATTGTTTCTTATTAGTCCCGGAAATTATTGACTAGTATGTTAATTATATTATGCGCTATATCTCACGCATATTGCTAGGAGCTATAAACATCTGGCGAATTTAATGCAATGAGTCTAAAAAATAAAGCAAAACTTGTGCACATTGAGTCACCTCTTTTTTATATGGGACATGAACTGCCATATGTTTCATATGCCATCTTGGAAGAAACGTCTGCTATACTTATAAAAAAATAATATAATATTGTAATGTAATGCACTTTTGCAAGTTTCACGTTTTCGTTCAACTCAGTTTGGAATAAAGTTCGTATCGCTGAATTGTGATTTTTAGGATAGCATAGAATTAATTTACTAAGCTTAGGCGATCTATTTACAAATTATTTATAGGAAATTATGTCTACAACGCTTTGATTGTTGTTTTGGTCTTGTTTGTCCAAGTATTGCAATTCAACTCTCTCGACTCGACTGAATTTTCTTTCCGTAACAATTCCGCTTGTACAGCCTTCTACAAGCAACTTATGATTACTTAGCCTCATCGGGACATTTTTTGTATTAACTCCTTTTTCTGCAAAATGTTTTGCTAATTGTTGTTAATCTCTTCAAACATCGCCAGCAACCTGAGGTGGGGAGAACCTGAGTGTGTATTTGCTTTGCCTTACTTTGGAATTTGGTTTCTTTGAAAATCGGGCAGTTTCCGTGAAACTTCAAATCGTCGAGTGTTGGATTTTCTTATATGATTTACATAAATCACAAAAATATTTTATTTATGAAGTTGATATTAATTATTACATATCGTCCCTCTTTCTTCAATTTGTCGTTGAAGATATTGAAAGTAAGGATCGTTAAGGTTTGACAAAAGGAATGAATAACGATAGAGAAGTCATCCGTTAGTTGTACTCGTTAGCGAAAAAGTTATTGAATTTGCTGAATTTCCATTGACAAGTGATGAACCCAATCCGGCAGTTACAGCATCAGATACGATGATGACGACTCACCACTCTGAGACGTCCTAAATTTCAAATTGCGTGTCCTAGCTGAGGTCGTAAATGTCTCATATAGATTCGTGGTTAAAACATTAAACGCATAGAGAAGCTATCAGTGTAGTGTGCCCTCATTGCGTTTTTCGTCGTTGCACATGTTGAGGATAAAAAGTGCATTCTCCCCTACACATAGAATTTGCATGAAGAGTCAAGATAATTATTGCTATTGGCATTAACGACGTATAAATCTCCGGTAAATGTTAAGGTCGATGCTTTTTGGCATTAGGCGCATATTAGCTGACGTTATTAGATCGGTTGAGTAATAAAAAGGCACATTTGAATGAAGGAAAAAGCTCTGTCTCAATGTTACGATAACAAATCAACTTATTCATCGAACATTGCTGAGGCAAAACTGTGTCGATTCGGACATGAACTGTTTGTGTGGCCATTGAGTTTCTCTATAGCTACAGCTTTCGGAACGAATGAGAAACAGATGGCAGGTCATACTTTTGAAAGACATCGAAGTAAAAAGTCGTTGGACGCTCGTCAAGGTGACCAAGCGCGAAGACATCACATGCAAAATCAAAAGCACGTCCTCTGATGCACATACAAGCTATGGCACTTATAGTTACTCATAGAAATCCTTTTTAAAATGTCTTTGAAAGGATGCGACTTGTCCTAGTTGACAAGGCATTGAATTTTAGTGCATTTATTGTTTTAGATAACATAGCTATCAGGTGTTATTGGTTTGTTCTTCTGCATGAATTCCGAAGCGATCTATCAGATAGTTTAGATCCCGCAGTTAATTAAAGTGCATCTCCTCTAATTTTTGCAATTATTAAATATTTACCTAAACATGTATTTTCTGTTGTTAGCAGATGAGAACAGTGTTGCTTCGCAAATACGCAGACATTGAAAATATACTCAATTGCCTTACATGAACATAGCCGTGTAGGCATTCATGTTGTGATTCTAATCTTTTTTTACTCAACTTCAGAAATGATTGATTATAAGCGTCATTTGCTTTTGACAGATTGCCAACTACATTGTAAGTGATCTAACTATAACTATAGGCATCTCTTTTACGTTATTATTATTATTATTATTATGTAAGAGCTGAACATAAGATAATTTAGCTATAAGACATTGACATATTGACAAGATGAGTGTGTTGTTTCCGTTAAATTCTTATAGACAATGAAATTTTCTCAAAGGCACCCATAGAGTGTTTTCACAGAATTAAAAAACATCGTACGGCTCGATTTACACCTAAAGGCGAAACTTGCATATGCCACTATTCGTTTCATTTGGAAATAAACGGCGCTCGCAGGCAAAGCAGTTAAAAGGTCAAACGAAGGTCGTGGCATCAATTTATTTCGAACGCAAAACGAACATTATTAATCTTCAATGCAAGCGAGGCAAGACACGGTTTGCGGAAACATCAAGAAACATCCTTTGAATGGTCAAATTGAAGATGTTGCAAAAAAAAAAACCTTTTCCAAATGGCTTTCCTTGATTTTTATTTGTGTTTAAGCAGCAGAAAAAAACAAAAGCGCTTTTTATTAGGAAAAGATATGAAAACGCAAGCACGCAAGTAAGAGGATTTTGGAACAAATGATAGCAAATGAAAGCAAAAGAATTGGGAAAATATTTGACGGAAATTTGTTGCGCATACGAATGATCAGAATTATTATATATATAATAATATTTAGAGAAGTCAAAAGTGAAAGAGTTAAAGAAATTATACACAATATAGGTATGTGTATAGGTATAGGTATAGGTATAGGTATATGAACCTGAATAAATTTATATTAATTTTTTCTGTTCCCATTGGAAATCGGTTGAAAACTCTTACTCTAGCCAGAAGTAAGTGAAAAATGTAAAGCAATCTGATTAATCTAACTATTATGCCCATGACTAAAAAGAGTTATGAAGCGTATAGTAGATATTTCTTATTAAAGTAAAATATAATAAAAAATAATTATAAAATTTATATAAAAATTCTAATCGATTGAAATTTAAAGTTCTTGGTGTTCCTTCTTTAAAAAAAATTGACAGATGTTCGCGTAGGTTATACCTCAGATATATTCGGTTATTAATTTAATTTAAATAATATTACTTCACGATTATAGAATGAAAATCTAGAGACTGTTCTCTTGTCTGCGTTACCATATTTCGTTGCTAAAGACTTCTTCCTGTTAAATCTCAAAAAGCACTTTGTGAAAACCAAACAAAACAAGTGCGCGCTCGTTAGTTGAGGTCGCAAGAAGATACTCTCTAAGCTGAATGTAAAATTCTTGACTTTTTTAGTAAGTCTTTCTTTCTCCATTTCACTCGATCTCCCATCTCTCTCCTGCCTACCGCCGAGATGTTTATTAGCTTTCTTGGCATAAAAAGTGACATGTTGATCATACGTATAGACGATGATTGCAAAAGCATTCCTACTTAACTTAAGCCGTTGAATGAAGTAAACAAAAAAAAAAAAAAAAAAAAAAAAAAAAAAAAAAAACAAATTTTAAATCATTTTTACTCTTGCATGGCGCAACCGCATACATGCACATAAGTAATTAAATATTCCTTGCATATATTTTAACTTTATATAATATATATGTTTATATATATATATATATATATATATATATATTTGCATAAGATTAAGCACGTGTGCGTTTGCGTTTGGATGTGCGTGTACGAGTCTGTGTCTGTATTTCCTTTCTTGTTTAAAATTGTCTCAGAAAAAACTTGTTATGCTTTTAATTGGCACAAAGTCATCACCGCATTTCGAAGGCATCGCTAGGCGTTGAACGGTACAGTAAGCAGCAGAAGCGAAAGAAAGAAGAACTTGTCTGTTAATGAAAATTGATAACCCTTTTATCTTTATAAGATTATCGCATAATTATCAACAGAGTTGTTAATTGTTGCACACACGTACAAACAATTTTTGACGTAGTTATGCACAAACCAAACTAAATCATTATTAATGTACGGAATATTTTAAAGAAAGTTATATTTCTTAAGAGTTTTCCATGAACAATTTTCTATGCACCTGATTTTTCAAGGATTCCAAGAAAGAGCAAAAGTTTTTGCTAATGTTTTAATAGTGTTCTAAAAAGTTCTATATCAAGCTACACTTTTTTGAGCGCCAAAATAGAGACTCATAAAGAAGGAAACTAACTGTCCGTCCGTGAAGGTCAAAGAAGACATAATGTGGCATTTGCCATAAGAGGAGGAGAGGAGTGTCTTGGTAGAAAAACAATTAGTGATGCACAGTTAGTATATAGTATAGAAGAAAGCGAAATGCAAGGTGCAAGAAAACTTTAGTAATCATAAGAGAAGGAAAGCAACATTTATCAAAGCCCAAAGGCAGAAAGAAGAGAATAGAGAAGGAATAGATTGCAGCTAATATATAAAGAAC
>NW_024005946.1:0-1534 GCF_014805625.2 Glossina fuscipes
GAAATTTTAATTGAATTTGGGAAGATGGTATACAAATATAAAAGTATTGAAATTTACTAATCTGCCTTGATATTATTTCTAGGTAAACAAAAGTTACTCAAACGCATCGGGTTTTGAAAAAGATTTCTCTCACTTTTTACGCCTACTTTTTTTCTAGTCGAGTATATCAGGAACCGAGTATATAAGAGTCGCGACTACCAACTTAGTTATTGCCGGTTGAAATAGTGGTGTAGAAAAAGTGTAGCAGCCGTAGTGAACGGTCAGTCAGTGAAGGCACAGTACACTTACCGATCGCTGTCTCTTTTTTGTTTCCTTCCTTCTTGCTGGCGTACACGTGTAGAGAATATTCCCTGAGTGAATGGTCGTATTAACAAGGATAGAAAGAAATAAGAAAAAAAATGCATAAATAAAGAGTGGCCCGAATGGTTATCTCCTGTTCGCTTTATGACAACCATTCCTAGTTTATTTCAGCCTGTCAAGGCTTACGGAGCGCTGACGACTTGCAAATAGGTTTCAATTGTTTGCTTGTTTTTATAAAAATGACTTTAATGACTTTTGATTTTCAAAATACTAGCAAAAAAAAAAAAAAAAAACAAAGCAATGCGTCTTGCCTTAAATCTTCAGGCATTGCTGCCTGCTTCAATTTATCGGAAGAAAAGAATTGACGAAAAGAGACAGCGCAGGGAAGCGTTCATTATACGCAAGCTGTAAACCATATAAAGGAAGTTGCAATTCATATCTGCATGCCTCACACGATGTAGAAATAATTTAGATGTGGCAGCATATGGTGGTTACTGATCCGTAGAATTAGTAGTAGGAAGTATAAAAGATGCGTTGCTTGTTTTTTATACTCATTTTGTTTATAGTGTTTGCAGCAGTCAAAACGAAGCTTCAGAGAATCAATAAACTATATATATTCCTGATCAGCGTGAAATTTTGAATCGATTAAATCATGTCCGCTTGTTTGAGTGCCTGTATGGTATGGCTTCTTGACACTCTCCTGATCGCAAAAATGAAGATATCGACAAACCCGATCTGGTGGATTAATGTTTTCATGATATGGGTATCAAATAAAAGAACTCGAAGAGCAGAAGGTGACAAGTTGAGTGTGCGAATTCTAAATTAATTGTGGTAGATGTTACGACATAGTGGATTAAGTTATCCTTAACAGCACCGCCGCTCATGGTATCAACTAAAGGACTTGGAAAGTAGGGAGCGACAAGTTCGGTGTGTGAATTCTAAACTAATTATGGTCTCCGTCAGACGTGCCGGACTAATTTTTTTTTAACAATATTTCTTAATGAAGTGAACCGTCAACGATACATTTCATCCCTTTCAACTATTAATGATCATAAATAAGTGCATGGAACGCTAAAGGTTTGAATGGTGATGAGTATACGAGACTCATCATCAGCCGAATATAATTTTCCTACATGTTTTTGACTAAAATTAGGATTTGGTATAAAAAGTGGCATAAATGTTTCGTACAGAAAGAAACCTTTTATTGATATTTTTTTTGTTGTTGTATTTTTTA
>NW_024005947.1:0-1579 GCF_014805625.2 Glossina fuscipes
CAGAAAGAAACCTTTTATTGATATTTTTTTTGTTGTTGTATTTTTTAAAAAATACAACAACAAAAAAAATATCAATAAAAGGTTTCTTTCTGTACGAAACATTTATGCCACTTTTTATACCAAATCCTAATTTTAGTCAAAAACATGTAGGAAAATTATATTCGGCTGATGATGAGTCTCGTATACTCATCACCATTCAAACCTTTAGCGTTCCATGCACTTATTTATGATCATTAATAGTTGAAAGGGATGAAATGTATCGTTGACGGTTCACTTCATTAAGAAATATTGTTAAAAAAAAATTAGTCCGGCACGTCTGACGGAGACCATAATTAGTTTAGAATTCACACACCGAACTTGTCGCTCCCTACTTTCCAAGTCCTTTAGTTGATACCATGAGCGGCGGTGCTGTTAAGGATAACTTAATCCACTATGTCGTAACATCTACCACAATTAATTTAGAATTCGCACACTCAACTTGTCACCTTCTGCTCTTCGAGTTCTTTTATTTGATACCCATATCATGAAAACATTAATCCACCAGATCGGGTTTGTCGATATCTTCATTTTTGCGATCAGGAGAGTGTCAAGAAGCCATACCATACAGGCACTCAAACAAGCGGACATGATTTAATCGATTCAAAATTTCACGCTGATCAGGAATATATATAGTTTATTGATTCTCTGAAGCTTCGTTTTGACTGCTGCAAACACTATAAACAAAATGAGTATAAAAAACAAGCAACGCATCTTTTATACTTCCTACTACTAATTCTACGGATCAGTAACCACCATATGCTGCCACATCTAAATTATTTCTACATCGTGTGAGGCATGCAGATATGAATTGCAACTTCCTTTATATGGTTTACAGCTTGCGTATAATGAACGCTTCCCTGCGCTGTCTCTTTTCGTCAATTCTTTTCTTCCGATAAATTGAAGCAGGCAGCAATGCCTGAAGATTTAAGGCAAGACGCATTGCTTTGTTTTTTTTTTTTTTTTTTGCTAGTATTTTGAAAATCAAAAGTCATTAAAGTCATTTTTATAAAAACAAGCAAACAATTGAAACCTATTTGCAAGTCGTCAGCGCTCCGTAAGCCTTGACAGGCTGAAATAAACTAGGAATGGTTGTCATAAAGCGAACAGGAGATAACCATTCGGGCCACTCTTTATTTATGCATTTTTTTTCTTATTTCTTTCTATCCTTGTTAATACGACCATTCACTCAGGGAATATTCTCTACACGTGTACGCCAGCAAGAAGGAAGGAAACAAAAAAGAGACAGCGATCGGTAAGTGTACTGTGCCTTCACTGACTGACCGTTCACTACGGCTGCTACACTTTTTCTACACCACTATTTCAACCGGCAATAACTAAGTTGGTAGTCGCGACTCTTATATACTCGGTTCCTGATATACTCGACTAGAAAAAAAGTAGGCGTAAAAAGTGAGAGAAATCTTTTTCAAAACCCGATGCGTTTGAGTAACTTTTGTTTACCTAGAAATAATATCAAGGCAGATTAGTAAATTTCAATACTTTTATATTTGTATACCATCTTCCCAAATTCAATTAAAATTTC
>NW_024005948.1:0-49234 GCF_014805625.2 Glossina fuscipes
AGAGAGAGAGAGAGAGAGAGAGAGAGAGAGAGAGAGAGAGAGAGAGAGAACAAATTAGTATCGATTAAAGCCGATTATTAAGCGAAAGCAATTGATATCAACGAAATTAAAGAGGAATAGAAACTTTTGTTTATTATAGAATTTCTTAAGCGTATGAAAATTTCGTCTTTGAGTTCTTTACATTTGTAAAAAAAATTCCAATAAATTTCTATAAAGCATTTCAAGTAATTCCTATAAACAACAGTCCTTTGACAGGTAAGAACAAGTTTACTGTGACATAAAATAATGATATAATGGGGAAACGAAATAGAAAATGCCATTGTCGTTTAAAATTTTCGTATGTGAACATCTCTCGGTAAATAGAATTTTTCTATAGTTTTTGGTAAAATAAAGAAATAAATAAAATTGTAAAAAAATATATATAAAAAAATGGCGAAAAGTCAAGTAATTAGTGAAAAAACATCTATTTTGCGAAATAGCGAAAATCAGGAAAATGAAAATTCGCCCTCTTCATCCAATCAAAATGAATTGCCTGAAACTAAGGAATCGAAAACATTGGAGAAAATTTTCTTAGATCTTCTTAAAATGGATATGGACGAACGACAGATTATAAAACATCTAATGGGTCATCTTCATGTCGAAATGGGCAATAATAATGAAAGTGAGAGGGCCGAGCAAACCATAAGCGCAACACAAAATGAAGATTTGGATAAGACATTGGTCAACAAGTCTATGAGTATGTCTGCGCACGATATGAAACCTGTCGATGCAGAAAATAAACAATTGCAATTGTCACTTAAGGCGAGCGAGGATCATTTTCAGCAGTTGAAAAAAATTGCGGACAAAATTGAACCGAAAAGCGCAAATTCTCTTCATAATAAAGCCTTTTGCAAAACTGTGCAATATGTTGAAAGATTGAAACAAGAAGAGAAGTATTTACAATCAATGCAACAGGAGGAATCGGCCGAGAAGGCTATAGAAAATAATGAAAGTAAAATTGATGAAAGCTCGGCCAGAGTTATCTCAAAACGTCTGGAGAAGTTACATGATCTTGTATTGGAATACAGAGACGATAGCGTTAATCAGCCAAGCGATGGAAAAGAAAAAACCATTAGCTTCCATCGACGTACCAATGTGGCAACACTGCTTACAATTTTGGCCTTCATGCATAAAGATTTGGGCAATTTTAAAGAAGCACTTCGGCTATTAAATGAGGCTCTAATCATAAGGCTAAACAATTATGGCGAACAACATCCTGCAATAGTGGTCACGTTAAAAAGTTTGGCAAAGCTATACAATATCTGCAAAATGACTAAAGAAGCAAATGCTGCCGCTGAACGCGCGTCGCGTATAAAACGAGAAATGCAACCCAAGAAAGATGACTCGCCAGCAGTACCCAAACTATAAATTCATGTCTATAAGCGAGTAACAAGAACAACACATCGCAGAAAACGACATGATTCGCCATTTATTCAAACATTCATCTTACAACGATATTTGAAAGAAATAAAATTATGTATTAGGATTTCTTAAGAAACTTAAGCTTTAAGACGAGATCAAATTCATATAAATTTGACTCCATTATTGGGCTTAATGTTTCTTAGAATATCTAATACAGGTGAATACGTTTATTAGAAAAGCGATTTTTTTTCTTTAGGTTGTGCGAAGAAAGGTCTAGAAATGTGTGAGAGGGAGAAATTTAAATGTCTAGTCAGTAATTTAGGCAGCAGAGAGTAATTCTTTTATTCGACTCTATAGAAATGCTATAAATAACAGAAGTGGCCGGGTAATCCAAGGTAGACAGAGCACGAATATTGCTACAATAGCTTCCACGCTGCACGTTGTACAATGCATTGGAACATTGATGAACACAGCTTAAAGGCTTCCAATATTTTTTTCTCTTTCGAAATAGAATCTTTCTAACAGAGAGTGTATATGTGCACGATTGATGGACTATTCCCCACGACACCTTAAGCAATATTTCATGTCTTCCATGGGTGAATGTTCTTTTGATCGCTGATGTAGAAGCATAATAAAAATTTAACCACAAATTGTTTTATTTCGAAGATTACTTGGAGCAGAAGTGTTCACGAACAAAATATATTAGTTTGGGGAAAAAGAAATCCATTATTTTTATACGGAACGGAACGGAATCTACGAAACCAAAATTGCACATAATTGGCTGTTACATTATCGGAACCATAAACACCATTCACAATTTTAGCCCCCTGGCTTGCATTTTCGCCTTTGTCAAAGAAAAACTGTAAAATGTACCGAATTTTCTCTTTGTTCACTTCCATTTTTAACACGCTGTAACTCACAACTGAATGCACCAAACAAAAAACAGCAAAAGAATTTTTTTTACTGCGAAATGTCACCTTTCCAACGAGCATAAATCTGAAATTGTTTGATCGATACTTTACGAGAAATCTATCAGTGCAGCCATCTACCGAAAAAATAATGGATTTCTTTTTCCCCAAACTAATATTAAGCTTTATTTTAACGAACTTACGGTATCGGGGCTCGATTGCTTTAAAGTTAAGAATGTATTACTATTACTATTAGTCCTCGTGTCAGACCCTTTATCTGAATTAATGGTTTTTCGTGGGCATCGAAACTACTCTTTGCATATCCAGTCCCGAGGAATGGCGAATAGGAACCGAAAGTTTTCACAATATCCGGTTGCGTAGAGAATGGATACACGGGCACAATTGCTAAATCCATAATCTGTTCGTTCGGATGCTGCAAAGAGCGTAGTTTGGACTGTTGTTAGGATAGCCTTCGATACGAACTAATTCATGAATTGAGAAGAATAGGAGAAATTTAGGAGAAGCGCCGGAACACAAGATTACATGACTGATCACGAGCAATTATATCGATCGATAATGAAGGACTAGAAAAAAGCTTTTTCTGTATATAAGAGAGGATTGGTCTAACAACTGCGACTAGCGGTTCAGGTGTTGGAACGGGAGACAGCAGATATTTTTGATTGCACACTTTCATGCACACGTGACATCGGTGTACAACTGTGATTTTTCATCTTGTATTTCCTAGACGGACTTAGGTAGTGAAAGAAGAGGAAAAGGGAATGGTTAGAACATGTTGACCGTATCTTCGTTAGTAATCATATCAAATCGAAAGATAATCAAAGGAAATATTTGCATTATTCTCAAAGGAAATATCCCATGTGTGTGTGTGCTGTAGCCACCACAAGGCTGAAAGTCCTTGCACGCTCGGTAGTACTAGAAAGGTAATGAGATCGATTGAAGGAAACACCCGCAGTGTCATATGAACTGAGAACAGGTTTGTTTTTATAAAAGGCTTATCCTTCTTATCTCACTCTTACTACAACGAAAACAACTTGTGGATTCTCTTTTAAGATAAGGATGGTAGATGTAGGAAATTTGCCTACAATCAAATGTAATTCTGTTACTTGCTTTTATTTATTTAATTATTCTTGGGTTTCTTATCTATACTCTTGATTGCGTGGATAGGTAAACTATGTCTGGCTTGTCTGTGAAGCTGTTGAAGTGATGATCATAATTGGGAAGACAACTCTTCTGTTAAAACTAAGTGTGGCAATCAAGAATACTATCCCTCGAAGTCAAGTCCAAAAAAAAATCGATAATATTATCATATTTTTAAGTAAAGATTTTTAGAATTTTTTGCCAAGTATGACAATCAATTGGATCGGACCATGAACCTGCCCCACAATGAACAAAAAGAAATGTCGTTTGTCGTTTCAAAGTATGCGATCCAAACCCAATATAACATCTTTTCATTGTTCTCACTGTGCTCTCTCTCTCTGTGAAAAAAATATCGTTTGACTGCTTTCTGTGTCCGTTATGTTTAATAACTTTTTTCGCAATTCCTTTACATGTTTTCTCGGCAGTTTCGGTGCCAACTTAAGCATAAGCTTCTCTAGAAAAGTTTACTTGTCAATGAATTTTCTTAAATATTTTTTTTAATAGATTTTATGATAAATTCTCAAGAAAATTGCCATAAAATTTCGTTTTTTTTATGAGACTATTATTAGGTCCATAAAAATTTGACAAATAAAATTTCACTCGAAGGCGATTACATGCTATTATCATTGAAAGTTTTATAATTACAAGCGATTATTATAACATTTTTCAAGTCAACGCTTTAATCGTTTAATTATTGCAAGTGTGTAATGCAGTCAGTATAATGTGTTTATATTAATATTTTTTCAGTGTAATTAATAAGAAATTCTTTGTAATGTTATTCATTCATTGTTATTGTGGTTGTGGTTCAATTCGAAATCAATATGTGGTGGTTGCGTATGATGTAAAACAATCATTTTATGACGAAGCGTATGTATGTGTATGCGTGTGATCATATCTGCTTAGATTTCACAAACCTACCGTAATATAATACGATGGCATAATTAATTTTTTCACAACTTTAGTTATATAGTTTTTTTTTTTCTTTTTTTTTTTTTCGCTAATAACTAGACGTTGGTTACTGTGTCATTATTATTGTTTATGTCAATAAAAAGAAAAAAGTAATTGTGTGTAAACGTATATCAGCAGCAGGTTGAAATAAACAAATTGATGCGTGTACTTTTTGTTTTCTCAAAAACGTTCAATTCAACCATAGAAGAGATACCCAAAAAATAAAACAAATGAGATAACTTTAACTTTACGCTTAGGTTAAGACGAATTGTCCAAATTCAGAGAAGTTTTTCATACACAAAGATCATGCCAGTAGGCTGCTCGGGAATGTAAAAAAAAATAGCAAATCATTTCTTCTAACTTATCTGCAATCTAGGCCTATAAGCGTCTTTGGCGCTCTCTCTTAAAATTCGAGAAAAAAACCGAAAATCTTACGTGGCTTCAAAACGGCTTCAATGAAAAGCTGGTACAGCATTGATATAACCGACTTTATGTAGGCAGGATTTTTATCAATAACTTGGGCCTCATATCGATATTTCACCATATTTACCTAAGCTTTCACCATAACTTCATCCAAATTCTCGCTTTGATGTTCTGCTTGATTTGCTGTATTGTTTGAAGTTTATTGCGCATCTCTCACCATTTGGATTCAAATGTAATAGCTTGAGGATTAAAGTCAAGGCAAAAATATTTCAAACAATTTTTGTCATCTTGCAGAATAAACGCTGCCGGATAAATGACGTCGGGACGTTATAAAAATATGTGCATGGGGTCGGATAAATAGGGTAAACTCTAACGCCAGAAAAACCCAAAACCTTATCCTAACCCATAGGAAAAGCGATGAACAAGTCATCTTCTTTGGTGGTGTAAATACAGAAGAATTGGCAACCCTTGATGTTCTGAAAACGATGCCCGTTGGACAAGACATTGCGCTCGACGTCTCGAAACGATGCAAAAAATGCTTCACTGTAGTCGATATTCATAACGGTTACACCACCTATAGCAGGCCAAAATTAGAGTATAACTCGCATGTGCGTGCGAGACTCTCCAGACTTTCCCTGGAGGTGCTCGACCGAAAGGCTCAGGCACTCATTGGCCAAGAAAATATGTTCAGAGCTCTTGATACCCTTCAGTGTCCACGTAACGAGGGCTGTGCTGCGTTTATATGCAGGTGTATTCATGGCACGTGTGCTATGGAGATAAACGAGATTTTTCCGCCAACTAAATACTACAACACATCTACACGTTTTCCCCACTTCTTCTAGAGATACCTGTATATCGTACAACAAACTACCGCGACTCGTTTTTCCACCATACTGTCCGCGTTTGAAGCAACCTGCCAGCGATTGTCTTTCATGCCGTAAGTGATATCTTCATTTTTTCTTTTCTTCACCACACTCTTCCAATAACGTTCCCTGATCACCACAGTGCCCGCACATGCAGGGAACACGCTCTGACCGGCTAGTCGTTGAAAAAAATCTTGTTGGAGCCAGAAATATGCAGTAACGCCAATAGCAGGGGAAGAAAAATCTTTGAGTAATCGTCTGGTACGGAATACCAGTGGCAGTCATTGCATTGTAATTATCGTCTTCAACGAAATAAGATTGAATGACTTCTTGGGGGCCATGACATCGTATCATACCATATACTGTGTTGCGTGTAAGGAATGTTAGTGGCTCGCCTGCTTGGACGCGGTTAGCCGATCAAATTCTCCTAATAATGAGAGCATTGTACACTTTAACATATATGTAGATTGAAAAACTCTTTGTGAATACTTCACAAGGTTTTTTAAAGGATTTGATTGTAAGAATGTTCACGGTTGCGATGCCTCCAATACGGGGAAACTATTACGTACATGGCTTAAATGTTAATGGTTAGCTTTAAGGCCATTATAACTTTCTTATAACGTATTATTTCTATTTGTATTGAAATTTTAATTCAGTTATAGGGTAATTTGCAAACTGGACTTACGAAATGTAGGAGAGCATATCTTTCAATTTGCAAAATTTTATAAATTCTTGCAACGGAGGAACGAATAGATGGCAAAGGCAATAACTACGGTGTCACTGCGAAACGGATTTATTGATCTCCTTCGAAATCACCCGAAATTCCTTCAGTGTGTTGTGAAAATTATAATAATATAATCACTTTCCCGTTCGAAGTAAATCTACGTAAATTCAATTCCTGCGCTTCATATGATGTGCTTGTAAGCATTGCGTCAGCTTAGCTCACTCTCTTTTTACGGCAGATAATCGCTGAACTCTTTAGAACCAACGTTGGACATATGCGACTTTGAATATCGAATTGATATGTCATCTTAAAACCCACTTAATCCATTATAGAGCCATCTTAAGGATTAATTGAAGTGAGAGCCTAAGCAATTTGATTGTCGCCGTGTATTCTCTTACCATTCTGTTTCAGAATTTTTGTAATGCTAAGACACTTTATTCCGCAGTCATGTCAAATCTGAAAATTGTTCGCACTCACTATACACAATAATTTAGAATTAAAACGGTTAAGATAACAAGATTATCGACAATTTGCAAGCAAAAACATATTTAAATAAAGTCTAGCATATGTCGTCAGCCAACGCCTATAATTTCAGTGCCACGACTATCTCATTCGTTTGACTTAGTTAACATATTGCTATGCAAATCCCAAATCTGGTTTCAAGCCATTTTCTCAAAAAATAAATTTCCAAGAGTTGGAAAAACTCGGGCTTATTCAGCGGAAAAGCGGATTAACGCACAAAAAATGGCCCCATGAACTTAGCTAATAGTAATGTGCTTGTAAAAATGTATATAAACAGAATATTTGCGGAAGGCAAAGTGAAAAAGAAAGTTTAGGTTGAGAATGCTGTCAAAATAAGGGAACTGTAAATAGTCTCACCCTTCAAGAAATTGATTGTAAATAAAGCCACGATCTTGTGATACGAACTGTATCAGGAAAGACAAATATCGTGACAATATGAAGAATTTGCGTAGTTTTTATACTCAACACTGTAAGATGGGGGTATGCTCTCTTTGTTTTTTTCCACAAAGATGGTAACTCCTAAAAGGAAGCTTCAGAGACCGTATAAAGTTCATTGATCCTATGTAGTCTTACACACGATAGTTTCTAGCTTGAAAAGTACTGTTAAAGAACTTCTTTCAATAGTATTATGTAATTGGCCTGCGATAATTTTTTAACAATCACTTTTTTCGAAAAATATTGTCCTTTGGGTGGTTGTTTGAACTTCGAGAATAAAAAAATAATGACGAGCAGTCGCATTAGTTGAGCTTGGCTTATAACGGCTCCACAACTCAGCATTTTCGTCTCTCCAATAATTCTTCAGTGAGAAAGTTAATGATGCTTATCTTATGAGCTATAGCTTCTCTAACTTCGCCATATTTTCCAAGCAGCTAGAGCGAGAGGGAGGGAGGGAGAAAGGGCCGAGGGCGTGGGTGGGAGAAAGAGTGAGAGGGAAAAAGAATTCGTTTCATAAAGAAGCCTCCAGTCGTCGATCGCAGCAACTGGTATTCGGAGAAAGTAACGCTTGTAGATGCAACGGTAGATGAGATTAGAAGTAGTGCGTCCAATTTTCTTGTTAATTTTTTTAAATATAAGACCCAGTGTTGCCGTCAAAGTCCACTCTATTATGCTTATGGAGGCTCATTCCGCTTTCAATGTCCGGCTCAATTTTTTTTGTCATGTACTAGCACTCGTTGATAGCGTTTCTTAGTAAGTGTTTCGTTTGATTGAAGCAGCTCTTAATACATTACATCTAAAGCTGATTCCGCCGAATGTAGAGTATGAGGTAGATGCCAATAATATTCAACGAGATGGTAGTGGTTTCGCCGGGCAGGCGCTACAGACTGCCATGTTATATATCCATTTTTCATCAGCCATCAATATTCAGCTACGTTTTTTGCCGAGTAACCGTTCCCGTAAATAGGATCCTCTCTTCTGCATATAATGCGACATATGGCCACAGGTCTCCGTGAAGTATAAAGATAGCTTTATTTTAAGTTGCAGTCATCGTGGTAGTATCATCTAGTTCCGTATCGCTACAAATTTTTCAGTACGTTGACTTAGTTTGAATATAAAGCCTTTCCATCAAGTTTGTGAAAAAACTAACGAATGCTTCTCGAGACACAACTAAACGTATCGGTGTCTGACCGATCTTCATCTGACCTCATAATATTTACTTGTATTCTATCTAAAAGTATGGCTGATACAGGTTATACGGGGGAAATCAATTTCCTATCTGCTCTCATTAATTTAATCTATAAACAGAATAAATGTGCACAGTACAAAAGGTATCGACCAAAAATAGTATGAGAGTAATATCAGAGCATAGTTACTCACATATGTAAAATAATTTACGCGATTTTCTCGCTAATTTTGAATAACCCGAACACGAAAAACTAAAAAAAATTAACTAAGTTTTATGTTTTGTTGCAAGAAAAACTAAAAAAATTAATTAATTTTTATGTTTTGTTTTTTTTTTTGTAATTCGTATAAAATTGATTTTCTACGACATTATTCTTAAATTAGTTCGAAAAAATGATCAGATAGACAAATAAGCTTCTATAGCTTGATTATGAGATCATTTCTAAGTGGGGACTTTTATTGTAACGAAATGTGTTGGCGGTAGAGCGAGTGATGAGACTCTTTTTATTCCCGTTGTCTTACTCGCCACGCCGCATTACAATAATAAAAGGAAGAAAAAAACAAAAAAAACAAAAGGTCTATCGTCCGTAGGTCAGCACCTTGTCCGTATGTAACGGTCCCATATCCCCCTACAGTATCCTCACTCGCCCACCGCACTCCAGCCACCGCAGTAGCTGATTCATCTCAGCCACTCATTGCGGCTCATCTATCAACAGGAAACAAAGGAAAATAAATAAAATACATGACCGTTGCGTGCGGCAGCAGGTCCAGCCGCAAGATTATTGTTGCTGTTGCCCCCAATGGGCTGTCCCGGGACGCGTTGAAAATGCCAATTGGGCTTTCGGTATTTTGCAGCAGCCCCAGCCATGATAATTGCTTAAGTTTGCTGTCGCTTCCCTCCTTGCTGTCGTATCACGTTGGCCGTTGCTGTTCACTTTCTTTTCAATTTTATTTATTTCTTTGTCACTACTTCTGTCTTTCCTTAGCTCTGTTACTATGTAATTTTTCTGCGCTCTGTTCAGCTTTGCTGATACGTACGCAATAGGCCTCTCATTCTCTTCGCTGTCTCTTTGGACCAGGACTCCCCCCACGCTCTCTCTTGACGCATCGCATTGCTCATAGAAGTGTTTCGTGAAGTCCGGCTTAACCAAGACTGGCGCTGTGACAAGGCTCTTCTTCAGCTTATCAAACGCTTCTAAGGCTTTCTCTGACAAAGCGAAGTTCTTCACTCGCTCTTTCGCGAGACAGTCATGCAATGGTCCTGCAATTGTCGCGTAGTGGAGACGAGTGCTTTTCCGAAACAGATCGCGTCGATCCAAAATGTATTGAAAGATACTTTTCAAAGTCCTCCTCCAGATCAGAGAGACTATATTTACTATTGCTTGGTTATAACATCATTTTTAAGTGGAGACGAGTATTTTTGAGAGAAGAGAACTGTTTTCCTCTTGAAATAGATCGCTTTGTTGTCGTACTTTGTGAAACGTAGGGTACCAAAAAAATTAAACATAATCGTTTTTCCTTTAGTATTATGTATAAGATTGATGAATACCTTAAGTAGCAAAGCGCCCAAAATTCGTTTCAAGCCAGACATAGCTTTCTTACTTGTTTTCCTTTTCTGTTAAAAAAAAAAAAAAAAAAAAAACTTTCAAACCAGATTTTACCAAATGGTTATTATAAAATACTTACGTGCATGTATAGAAATGTCTGAAAATAATATATAATAAAGTACAACAATAATTTCACCGAGCATACACGCACTAAACTCGTTAATATCTCTCAAGCACAAACTCTTTTGTTTTTCTCCTTTGATTATTTTGTGAAATTTATTGTCTCAGGTGTGTGTTTTAGGTTTTTGTGTTTTTTTTTTTTTTGATGTTTCTTGAAAGGCATCAACTGCATATTTTTCACTTTATATGCATTATGTAATAAACGTAAGCATGCTTTGTTTATGCGTACTTCGTTAATGCATGCATGTTTGCATGAATGTATGTATGAATGTATGTATATGTATGATAAAGTATTATAAAATGATGCTGTTCGATGTTTATCACGCTTTAAAAGTGAACTTGTTCCAGTTTGTCTTGTGCGAGTGAAAGAAGAAATGAGAAAAAGTGCATATATGTCAATAATGGAAAAATCTTTAACAAATCATACAAAAATATCAGAAGCGTTAAAAATCACCAAAATTTTTGCATTTAATTTTTAAGTATTAGAAGTATGTGTTTTTTTTTTTTGTTTTTATCATAGCAATTGTATAAGAACTTTATCGAGCATCTTGGCGGTAAACGATAAATGAACAACATTTTAAAGTACGAAAATCTTTCAAATTTTCATTTTTCGTTTATAATCCACACTTTTGTGTTTTCGAACCCCATAAATTCCGAATGTTGAACATGCATATGCTCAAGCAGAAATTTGAATAAATGGCACATAAATTGTGCCTTCGGTAATGACCCTTAGAAAATGACCCAAATCTAGCAGACTATAAAAAGCGCTTTCTTACAATTCTTTTGCGGTGGATAGAAGAATAATAATATTCGAGAGAACTATTAAACATACAAAGTTCTTGCATGTATTTCGATCGTTTTTTCATTTTTCGTTTTTTATTGAGAAAAATTGACACAAATATTTTCCATCATTTTCTACAACTTTTTCCCATAGTACTGGTAACATGGCAATACCGTGTCGAAAGAACGATATTGGTTTGGCAGCGACCCAAGAATCGACCCATTTTCGTATTTCTTCAGCATTTCAAAACCAAGTGCCAATCAAGCAGTGCTGCATCGATCTGAACAAGTGGTAATCAGAAGCCGCTATCTCCGGCGGAACGTTCCAGTCACTAGGCTGCGGTCACTGCCTTTCTCTCACTTTCGCTTTCTGAACATCATTTGTAGGGCATATGCCTCGAGTGATTGATTATGCGGCAACCGAAATATGGATAGATACCCGGTCATATAATTTGTTGATATAGTAAGAAGTCAACGTTTGGATTTTTAAAATAAAAAGTTGTGAGACTCATTTTTATAATTGAATTTAACCGCGGTGCACATTGATATCTCGCATTACTTTATCGTTTCCATCAAGGGCCGCTGATCAAAATACATGCAAGCAAGGTATATAATTTTTCTTCCTTTTATTTATATGGCCGATCGCTCAATCACGTAATACAGTGACGGGCAAAAAGAAGCTAAGAAACGCAACAAGACAATGAGGAGGCAGCAGCCTAGTGGGTGTGTGGCTGACTGTGCACTGTATGTGCTATCAAAGTAAAATCCGCCACATTCCGTTTTACTTGTGTACTTGTGAGTCTTACCTATTCGGATATTTTTGCGGACCGTAAGAGAGTCTTCGACGTTTGAGGCTTTATTTGTAAAAAAACAGTTCTAAATTTACTTTACTTTGGATATGTTTTAAATTTATTAATGTGAATTCCGTGTGGAAAGAACAACGGGTCCTTCAAGGTTATTCATCTATTTGGGTGTGGTCATAAGAATGGCGCTCATCTATTAAGATCCACATTAATCGGAAGGAGTAATGTCCGCTTATAACATTGTGGACAACAGCTAGACCTGCAAACACATCCTGAACGAGTCTTACTATATAGGGTCGGCTTTCTTTATACCGAAATGTTACGATATCATGACTTTTGGCATAGCACGCCGACGTCGCACTGTATCAATTATTGTTGGTAGCGTTCTCGAATAATGGTTTCATTCGATGGTTGGTAACATACCATGTTCAGTTGATAACCTTTCCCGCCACTATGGATATTCAGCTTTATCGCCAGCATTAATGGCTCGTCTAATGTGTCTCATGGTTACTTGGATTTTGGATATCGTAATGCATCCACTGTTAGCAGAACTATCTTTTTATTTAGTTAGGAAAGAAACCTTGATCTGTACGCTTGATTGTGAGTGGCAGTCTAAAATATATTAAAATTTTTTATTATGCTATTTGTCTCTCAAGATACGAGTCTACGAATTAAATAATTGGAAGCTTAATATTTGTTAACAGTGCTGGATATTTGTGAATAATTTCATAAAGTAAAGCAAAAAATGAAAGTGAAAAGTGATATAAAACGATTTGAAATAAATTGCTTGACATTAACTAAGCAAAGCACACGTTTATAGACCTGCCTCTACATGCACGAGTAGGCACATTTTAAAGAATTCTGTATTAACAATTTAAGTTTTTTTTTTCTTTTGTTTTTGGTTACAAATGCCAATGAATGATGTGTAATAGTCAGCTAAAAGCCATGAACGTCCAACTTGCCAAGCGAGTGGATTATAATCGAAAAACCTATTAAGAAAACTAACAAGTACGTGTTTCACGGCAAAGTACATGCATAGCCAACAAAAAAAAAAAAAAAAAAAAAGTAAAGAAAGAAAAAACTCTGGTGGTCATGGGCATAGACACTTAATTAGAAATCGTTTATTACTTTTATTTTGAAGTGAAATTGAAATGAAATTGAAAGTTTTTCAATTTATATGAACTTTTTTTTTTATTCATTTTTGTGTTTTGTTTTATGTTTAACGCTTTTCCTTTAATTAATATAAACAACGCCTTGTGCAAATATGATAAAAGAATTTGATTACTTAACACATTATTGTAAAAATTTTTTAAATTTATTGCGTTATTTTTATGCGGTAACCAGGAAGGAAATACCAAACATGAGTGTGTATATGTGTATATGTTTGCTTGACAAATTTAAAAAAATAATTTATTAATTTTCGATATAAAAAGAAAAAGAAATTGTAAGCTATTTGAAAAGTTTTTTTTTTTTTTTTTTTTTTTTTTAATGCAATAATAATTCAAGTTGAATGATCGATAAATTTCTTAAAAAAAATGAACTTAAACAATTTTGAACTTGATGTGCTTGTGCATTGAACAGGAAACTGTGCAGAAACAAAAAAAAAAAAAAGAAAAAAGCATTTAAAGATTATCGCAAGAAATGAAAAAAAATTAATTTCTTTTTTAATTGATGCATTGATGACTTGACACCGTGATATAGTTTTTTTTCAACCTTATGATATAATAAAATATTAAAATAAAATAAAGTCCTTTTTCTCTTGCTGTTATATCTGCAAAAAAAAAAAAAATTATTTTTAATTGTATTCATAAATAAATAAATTTCCACCTTTGGATCTTGCTGAAGGCTCGAGTGTTTATAAACATTTAATAACACTTTGCTTTCACGTAAATACTATCAACCTATTGATCGGCAATGACAATTAGGTATGCCTTACGGTAAACATAGGAAAGCCTGGCCATTACATGCCGCCGAGTGTTGACGATTGCGATAATAGTGATAATGTTACCTTTATTATGTACATAGTGTAGAATCGTATGCACTTGAAATTTCATTTTGATAGCTGTGACTGTAATACTGATTTACTCACATTGCATTTTACGATTTATTATGATTAATTTCTCATTAAATTCAATTTGAATTTTTATGAAATTTGCACTTTATATGCTGACAAAAAGTAGAAAGTTTTTGCACCTTTTCGCGAATGTGACAAACATGCAAATATTTTTATATGTTAAAAGGAAAGCGTAGTGATTGTTTTCTTTCTACTTTTCACTTTTTTCTGTTCTTTTCCTTTCCTTTCCTTTCCTTTCCTTTCCTTTCCTTTTCCTTAAGTACATAGTTAATAGGATTTTTCTTGTATATTTGTAGTTGTTGTAAACTAACAGAAATATCCAAAATATACAATATGTAATGATATAAATTTTAGTTAATTAAGACATAAACATGTACAAAAATTTTACCTGACCGAGACCTACCCTACTTTTCAAGATAACACGTTATATAGGTAGTGCTCGAAAAAATGGTCCGGTCCAAATCATTTTCAGTCAGTGGGTCAAATTTTATGAAGATATCTCAAAAATCACAACACAACAATATAGGTAGGGAGAAGAAGAGTAAAAGCTGGATGGGCAAGCTTAAATCGGTATAATAACTCGTGTTTTTATTTTGAGTCCTTCTGGATGTAGGTCATAGCAAGTTTATAAGAAGAATAAATCAACAATTTTAAGCATTATATGTATGCGACTATATATGTATGGAATTTGAATCCTTTGCATTGTGATTGGCCACTAGTCATAGAAGCAAACGCTCTGTTGCTTGTTATAATTTTTAAGATTTTTTATCAATCTCAAAACAATAGTCATAAAAAACGTTCGTAGAATACAGCTATTAATACATGTTTCAATAACAATAACGCGTGAGCAATTTTACTGTGTGGATCTCAACTAAGCAGTCTCTCATTCCCTTAAATACCAAAAATTTACGGAAGGGCACAAAAAAAAATAAAGACAACGTCAAGGGTTTAGATTTTTGAAAGCGGTGCAAAAACCACTTTTCAAACCACGTGTGTGCGGGAGCCTGCAAAACTTCGCTTGGCTGCCCCCGGACAAATGCAGCCATAGGCTGAGATGAAACTCGTGAGCATCGACGTAATATAGGCTTAGTTGTGCTTATGTACAGACGCATTCAGGACAAACGTTCTACGGAGAAAAAACAAATATGTCCACCAATTAAACCCTTCAGCAGGACTACACGTCTTTTTCTACGTTTTCACCCACTTGCCCTGGAGTCACCTATGTAGCGCACAAAACTTTGCCCCGATGCGTCCTTCTTTGACAATTTTTGGAACGACCTACCAGCCAGTGATCTCTGTTGCACAAGCAATACTCCCGTTTTGCATCCCACTTTTCCTATAACCCTTCCTGATCACCACCCTGTCCGCACATATAGAGAAAGTCATAGAAAAATAAAAACAATAAAAAAATCAATTTGACCTTTGCGTATAACTTCCTTAAAGGTTCTGAGAAGTCTGTAATGAAGAATTTTTAAGAAAATCCTCTTGACTACGATTCATTTTTAAAACACTTTTTTTCATATTTAAAAACGAGAAAAATTTACGTTCGCTTGATAAATTCTATCATTTTCAATTATATTTATTTACTTGCAAGTAGAAGAAGAGAAAATATAATAATGTTTTTTGTTTTGTGTGTTTGTATACAAAATTTCTCATCGCAAACCAAGAGTGCTAAGGGCCCGACTCCATATATATATATATATATAGATATGTAATGTTAACTAATACGGAAACGTTTAAAAGTTAAGTAACGTAAGGAAACGCTTTAAACAATTTATGGCATTGTTTAGAAGTGCACATATACACACAACCCCAGACATATAAAAAAATAAATAAATCAATTCATGAATTTATGAAAACTTTGCCATTCAATACAACAATAAAATATAACATATTTTCAATTTATTGGTTGGTTAATCGCTGATTATATATATAGTATGTATATATAATATGTATATATAATATGTATATATAATATATATATATATACAAATATAAACCAAAGTAATGGAAAAGTTCACAGCAAGTTCAATGACTTTTTGATCAAGAGAAAAAAAAACAAGAAAACAAAAACAAATGCAATCATCGAAAAACTTTGCCTATATAAGACGTAACGCAACAGGTCTGACTACTTAGCAGACACACATAATTTGAAGGCATCTTTGATATTAAAAATAAATACCCATATATATATATATATATATATATATATAAATAATAATAATAATACTAGTAATTGTGACTCCAGTGTTGTGGGTCAACAACACCTGTCTTTGTGAGGCAGTGTAAAAAACTAGATAAACTAAACTTCATTGATATGCGCGGTAAGCACAATTTTTTGCATCGCATTTACTTATTTATTTACTTAAACAAAAGTAAATAAATAAAGTTGAGAAAAATTTCATGCCCATTAAACTTCCGATAATTGGTATCAAAGACATGCAATGCAAAGAATATATTTTTTTAACGCAAGTTTCTATACAATTCGCATATAAACAATTTGAAAACATTGTTTTTACTTTTCTTTATCTATTCATTTAATTTATCATCATTAGCATCATTTCCAGTAGATGACGTTTCTATTGTATTCCGTATGCATTGCACAGCCCTTTCCCGCGCTTTGCTGTTATACTATAACAACATTTTTTCTTAATTGTGTTGTATGCAAGATGCTTACAAATTTAATTACAATCACGACCTGAAACTGTTCTAGTAAGTAAAACGAAATAAATGTGTTTTTTATGCAAAATACCGAGAAAATCAAAACAAAGCAAATCATTTTTGAATTAACCGTTAACCCTGAAAATCAACAAATCAAAAAAAAAACATGACTTTATTCGTAAAGGGTTGGCAATTGACTTAAGACCACGCGAAATAAACCTAAAAATTAAATTTATTAAGAAATATTGCAAAAGAAAAAACAAACATAACTGTTTGAGTGCCAAAAAAGAAATAAAGAAATAAAAAAAAAAATAAAAAAAAAATGATTGACAAAATTATTAAAGAAATAATTGTGTCAAAGTAAAGTTGCCATGAAATTTTGCCAAAACTAAATGCGCGTTATTTTTTTTATTTACTTCATTTTTAATATATAAATAATCATTGGGTTTTTAATAATAAGTTGCTTTGCATTGTTAAGATAACAAAAATATTACTCATCAGGTTTGTTTCTTAAGTCTTTTATAGCGATAATAATTACTTATGGATAGTAGCTTATTTGACATAACCAACGATATCATATTTCATAATTTTCTTCATCCATCGTACTACGTGTTATTTGGACTGGGAAAGCATTACGAATGCAATTTGAAACGTTCCGGTATACTCAGTATATGTTCTTTTATTTGCAATGTGCAGAAATATGCAAGAGTTACGTTTAGAAGTGTCTTGGGTCTTGTTCACTGTGATAGGGCTATTCGGTTCCGATTCGTGTGTACGGCTGTGGGTTCATCATTCCCTTGCTTCATCCATCTTTTCAATCGCTTGTTCCCCGATTTTTCCGGTCACCTATCTCTCTTAATTTGTCCAACCAATTATCGCTCAATCAGTCCAGCCGATTATCGATTATTCTGTTGTCTGCCCATTGTTTGAAATTATTTCACATAAACTCATATGGCAGCTTCAGGTTAAGTTATTAAAGACACTCCTACGAAATTTAATTACAATAAAATGTCGGTTGAATTAATCAAACTTGAAGTAGCGGGATGTAAACCAAAATAATATTAAAGAAATGGAAAAAACATATACAAACATGTAGCTCGGCAATATAGTCATAGGCAATATGTATCAAATTCTTTTTTTAATTTTTTTTATGACCAGCTATTCAGGGGTTTTAGAGGGAGAGAGGGTAGCAGGCAAAGGGTAATGTTTGTAAATGTTCATCTTGGAAATGGAGATTTCAGTTACGGAGAGAAAGGCCACTATTGATAGGTTGTTCCAAAGGCAAGCAGTAAGGTTAAAGAACGATGAGCCCCAGTTATGTGTACTGCAGCATGCAGGTAATTCTAAGCTGAGGCAGTCATCTGGTCCTGTTAAAGGAATTAATTGGTGGAAAAACCTCTTTTATCTCTGTAGAGCACTTGGCCTGCATTTATCTGTATATGAGCCCAACGCAGCCTCGCTGCGCCGATGCTTAACGATATCGATGGTTTTGACCATACTTTCGTCGTCCAAGAAGTAGGTGTAGTCATGAAAAAAAAAACCAATTAAGAACATTATAGTCGGGCAAGGCCGACCATGAAATACCTTACACCATACTGTCTAACAAAATTCTTATTTTCGTTATATAACGCAACCGAAGGTAGTACAAGTTTAATCCTTACAGAGGGTAGGATCCAAACAAAAGCCTTGACGTTTCAAATTTTTTAGAGTTAATTTTTGGATAATATTATGGAACGATTTTTATCACTACATATGAAAACTTAGATTCTTTTGCTCTACAAAGGATCAATTTTCGTGAAAATTCTTATTAGGGTAGGACCCAAAAAGAAGGCGGAGATGATCCAAATTTTGTGCACTTAATTTTTTTATGTTAATTTCCTATTATGATAAAAGTTTCATTATGAAAAATTGAAAATTATACCTTTTTGTCCTATGAACTTTAGTCCTATGAACTTTAGTTTTTGTTATATGAGAGTGGGTTCTACAATTGCATTTCTGCGTGTTACATATGTCCGCACTAATTTAATATACTCTGTAATACAAGCCGTGTAGGGAACAAAAAGGAATTGAAAAGCAATTGATACGACTTTTTAGTTTCGTGTCTTGTTTTGATTGATGGCCTGTGGTCTTTAAAAAGTAGAACCGATAGTAAAGGGAAGCTGGCGCTCATGATACTTTAGTTCTAGAATTTCTTTCTTTGGTCCAAATATAAAACATAAACATAACAAAATACAAAAGATAATCAAATCTTTTACCAAATTATAGCATTATTTCGTTCGCTGTAAGATGGATGGCGTCATCCTTCAGAGCAGCGAATTTAGGTCAATATCGTTCGGTAAAGCAATCCATTCATTGTAAAACACATCGCCAGATCAATTTGTTGTGATTGTTGTACTTTCGGGTGTGCAGAGGTTTTTCATGTTTTGACACTTGTGCTTATTTAATACCTTAACCAACTTTTAATTTTAAAAATCTTGATATTGAGTTCCTACCATCTCAACAAGTTGTGTGACCGAGTATCTATCCTTATTTAGGCTGCCGCACAGCCAATCGCTCAAGGGATATGCTCTACACGTAATGTTCAGAAAGCGAAAGAGAGAGAGAGAGAGGCAGTGATCGTAGCCTAGTGACTGTGTGCTCAATCGGTAAGTGCTACACCTTCAGCTGCTAAGCACTCACTGTAGCAAAGAGAATATATTTACATATGAACATCTCCTAGTTTGTACTTCTCGAATGTCATTGTAATGATAGTTGTGTATTTAAAATAGTAAAATAACGCGAAATATGAAATGAAGAGCATTGATTTTCGAAAGATCCTATGCAAAATTTTGATTTTATCTTATTTATTTTCTTACTGATAGCTAACTGTAAGACCAGTTTGCTTAATACCACATCGCTTGTCAAATATCGTAGCAATGGTTACATGCTCTTACACCCATTGCGAGTCGAAATGCATTTATTAAGTTAGCGGTAGGAAAGCATGACATTCCTTGAGCTTAAAAATTCTGCTAGCCTTTTGCACGTTTACTAGCCACAAAGTTTTTCAACTACTGATGAAGTGTCATTTTGCATCTCTAACTTAGCTTGTATGAGATATTGACGATAGTAAGGTTGTTACGAACGGTTTCCTTTAACCTTTCATGTCCTCCGATCAGCGACATCAATTGGTGATTCGAAGTACCAATGATAAACTCGCTTTAGTATTATTGGGTTCTTCAGTGTATACAGAGGGTAGTCATGGAACGCTCAATATTGCCCTTTCAACATTCATTCCGTTTGCTGCTTAATTTGAGGAATTATGGTATGATGACGTTTATGGTGATGCTGTTTCCCAATTTTCGGGTTTTTTTCAATGGTCTAAAGGTGACAATTTGAAGGTGATTTTGATATCGATGGCAAAGAACGACTTGGAAGAGCAAAAAAATTCGAAGACAATGAATTGCAAGACTTTGGAACAGTTCAGCAGTCGATGAAAGATCCATAAGGAGAGAAAATTCCATTCCATTTCGGACCGTTTCAACATCACGGTTTCATTACTTGGCAGGCAAAAAAAAAAAAGAAGCCTTTTGTAGCCTAATGTGCCTGGCGGTGACAAATGGATATTCTATGGCAATCCCAAACACAAAAGACCATGGATTAGCCCAGGAGAGCCATTCACATCCACACCGAAGCGGAATATTCATCGCCATAAAGTTTTGGTGAGCACAGGATGAGATCAGCAAAGTTTAGTATGTTACGAGCTGCTAAAACCGAATAAAACTATTACTAGCAGATATCTGCCGACGTCAACTGATCAAACTGAATGATGTACCAGTAATACCGGTTGACAGAGACAAAGTCATCGTTCTGCACGGCAACGCTCGGCGATACGTTGCAAGAGTTGCCAAGGATGTAGTGTTGCAGCTCGAATGGAAAGTTCTGCCGCATCCAGCGCACTCATCAGATATAGCGCCTTCTAATTACCACTAGTTCTGATCGGTGCAGCATTGCTTGTTTCGCACGCTGTTCTGAAATGTTGAAGAAATGCAAAAATGGATCAGTGATTCAATCACTGCTAAGCCTACATCTGACTAAAGTTGTTGAAAATGATGGGAAATAAGTTCATTAATATATATTGTACCAATTTTTTAATTTTCAAGTGTAAGAAAGATCACAATATATGCAAGGGCCCAACATATCCATTGTGAGGATACAAACTCGCCCTTCGTTCCAAACTCAAATAGTTTTTTGCCGTGGTGAAGAGTGCAAGGTTAAGTTAGGTTTATTTATATTAAGCGGACGTTTTCTAATTTGGATACGGTATGATTGGCGTAAACAATTCTGCAGGTAGTACGGATTGTGTGACTTCCGATGCGGACTGAGTAGAAGGGTAGATCGTTTCCGGTCGTTGTCCTTCTTTTTGGATGGACAACCACCACGCTCAGACGTCTGCGTCTTTAGTTTGTGTAAATAAATTTAAAATCTATAGTTATTGTGAATTGTAACGCTCGCCGAGCCTCGCTCAAGTCGTAACCGTCAACATAAACTATTCTCTACTCAAAGTATCCTCTCCCACGAATTTACTCGAATAAATTTAAAGGGTTCAAATTAATTGTTAACCAAAATCTAGACGACAACTTTTCGATTCCGCTGCGTACGTAAGCAGTCAAGTAATTAAAACCTCTCTTATCGCGTGTCTTGAGAAATGCAAATTTCTTCTTAGCACACCGGGATAAACAATGGACTAAGTCTCCCGCTGAAGAAAGACAGTAAACAATTTTAACCTCATAACATATATATTAACTATTTTACCTTTACTATATTAACTAGTACTTTTACCAATGATTGTCTCTGGTTTTTCCGCTTTTTAAATTCAAAACAAAAAAAAAAAAAAAAACTCTTTAAACTCTTAAATTATATATATATTGATGAAATATATCGTAATAAAAGCATACGGAGCAAAAAAATGTAATGAGTTTAATACAGGTTGACAAAGCATCTTTTACTTATACATTATTGTAGTGATTATATATCCTTATACGGATGACTTAGTGTATCGACACTAAACGCTACTTACTTATCCTGTTTGTTTTCCTAAATAAGATGCAATGAATTTTTCGTTTCTTAACCAGAAAATTTAAATACAAGTAAAAAACTACAAAACCACTTACACCTTTGAAGCCGACAAGTCAGCGATTTCTGCAAAAATCCCAAAGAATGTGTTTGTGTGAGTTTTATAAATTTTCGATTATTATTCGAATAATAAGTATATGCTTCGTATGCTATTTTATTTCAATAATAAGAGCGAATCTCATGGCAACTAAGTACAGAAATGCATTCATTCATATCGAATAAGTAAATCAATGAAATCAACAGCAGAGCAAGAGTAAAAATATAAATTTTTCTAAATAAACCGAATAAATTGATCCATCGATCGATATTAACGAATAAGCGAAAGAGTAAGAAACGTCAAAACAATGCATGCATGAATGGAAACGTGGACGTCACTAAGCTAAGTTATGCATGCTTGTTTGTATTCGAAGCCAGTTATTAGTAACCGAGCTGCTTGCTATTATTGTTGTCAGGAGTTGTGCGTTTACTGTTTGCAAACACAAGTAAATAGTAAATATTATGCACATGTAAGCGTAAGTGTGTGCGCACGTTTGTGTAAATGTATGTATATGTGTGTGTTTGTGTGTATATGCCTGCATGATATGATTATAACCGTACAATGAAATTATCAGCTTTTTCAAGTTGCCTTAAATGTATGAATAAAATAAAGTGAAGCAAAGCCAAACCAAACCAAACCAAACCAAACCAAACTAAACAACATCGCACACAATCTAAACCACTCTTACTTAGGCCGCAGACAATTTTCATTTTTTTAGTTTCTTAACGAAACGCAAACCAAGCAGACGCCCATTAACGGAAATCCATTTTAAACGGATTATAATAAAAATAAACAAACAAATAAAACAATAGCAACAACAATTGCAATATAAAAGTGCTTTACACGAAACAAATTAAAATTAAAAGTTCTTTATTAGGAAAAAAATTATATATGTATATACATATCGGGTGTGTTCTTGAAAAATATATTTAAAAAAAAAAAAAAAAACAAATTAAAAAAAATGCTTAAAAATTTCTCAAAAGAATAAAACATAAAAAATAAAAATAAATTGTTTTTTATTTTTAATTTCAATTTTTTTCGCATTGCGCATAAGTGATCTAACCTTTTATCTGCGGAGTTTTCAAGGTCTCCCATTTCCTACATAAAATCTTTTCAATTCTAATTGGAATTTATTATAATTACTTTAAGGTAAGAAATTTTTTTTTTTTTGTCTTTTTTTTCCTAAATAATATTTGCATGTAAGCATGTAAGCAAGCAAAACAATCCCTTGATAAAATTTCACAAAGATCATAAGCAAAAAAAAAAAACTTAAGTTGATGCTAAGCAAAAAAAATGTGGAGAGGAGTGAAAGAAAATAAATAAATAATTGTAAAAATAACAATTTATGAAATCTGAAAGTATTTATTTTTATGCTCTAATAATTAAGAAATTTACCCATATTTTTTTTTTTTTTCATTTCTTGATTAGAAGCAGTTTTCCTATCACTCTCACTAAGTTTTTTTTTTTTTTTAATTAAATTTTTTTTTTTTTTTTTTTTTTTTTTTTTTTTGCCATGATTTTCTTGTTTAGTGTAAAAAGAGTGAAATTAATTAAGTTTATGTGCAAAAAAAAAAAAAAAAAAAAAAAAAAAAACCAGACTTAGAGAGACGCTTTAAAAAAAAAAAGAAAAATATATTTACAGAAAAACTAAAGATTAAATTATGAAAAGAAAAATCAGAGACAAGTCTAACTAACTAACTATAACAAATTTTGTAGGAGGCGGAGTAGGAGGTTTTCACTGTAAAGTCTCTGAGCCATATGATTTTCATAAATAGAAAGAAAGCCAATTTAAAAGCATTACTAAGCTATTTACAGGAGCTTTTTGTTTTTTTTGCAAACATACAAAAATAGAAGAAACTTATGGTTATACGAAAGACTTAAGCAAAAAACTCGTTAGAAATTATTGATAGAAAGACGATATTAGAGATGAATACTGACAGATATAAATAAAAAAATAATGTTGTAGTGACATAAATGTTTATGTAAATTAACTAAGAAATCTTTGATCGCCACAGGAATCCAACTTTCCATTTAGATGAACTAATATATGAGATAGTTGCGTTGAAAGTGGCGCTTAAGTCCAGCTTAATCACTTGAGAAATGCCAGATTGACTAGAAACTCTTTGCAGTTGCAGAGAGATTTAGTTATAAATAATTTGGAAAAATATTTTGTATTTTTCTTTGATTCACAAAAGGCGCTTAGTATCTTATTCCAAACTAACGGTAACAGTTTCATATTACAAGCGGAATATGCTGACTGATGAATGAATGACCAAGGTAGTATATCTGTTCGGAATGAAACTATAGCATCCAAAGGATCATTAGAAGTAGAATTTCGCTGTTTGGAGCACTTATAGGATCTGACAGCCCAATAGCGTATTATAGCTTATAGTGATGTGCACATTGATCAAAGTGGTTGTAGTAAAGTTGGTCATAATGTGGATGCAAATTGTTTAACACAAGTGACAATGAAATACTGACAGAACATCTTGACATTCTTAGCAAAGGCTGTTTGCAAGTTTTGAGTGATAGAAATAGATAATTCGGAGAACTAATTTCTTGTGCTATTCCCCCATGATTGTGATCTCAACATGTTATTTGTGATCATGAAAAAGGCATTGAAGTTACCGAGAAGAGAGAACACTAGATAAATATGATAACTAAATTTTTTGGCAAAATTTAAGATGATTTCGTCTTGGACGGTCTGTGGTTTCAACAAGATAATGTAACATGCCGTACAATATAATTACGAACTGTTTAACCCGCTCAGAGTTGTTTGCAAGAACCTAAATGACGTCTACCACTTATTCTCATTAACGGACTCTTTAAAGTCCATTAAGCGATTTACCTATGTCGTACTTGAACTAACTTTTATACTTAAAAAGTTATTATGAGTCGAAAGTTAATTGTTGTTAACTATTATCGATTGCCAAGCTTATGCAAGTTTGCGAAGGCTTAGGTGTTCACTTGCAATTTGGTCCTGTACCGATTGTGGGTGTGGCTCTATGCTAGTTGTGTACATGCTTTTTTCCTTCTTATTTGTTTTATTGTACTCATACTAAGTTTTAATATTAATTAATTTAAGATTTACTTTAAGAGTCAATTGAACTCGACTGCCATATTGTTTTAGTTGAGTTTCTTGTATAACTGCAATAAATAAATAAATAAATAAATAAATTTCGTGAAAAAGTCAATTTATGGGAAGAAAAGTTCAATGATCTCAAAAAGTGCCTTTGCTTGCCTCAAAGATCACTCTACATAACCTTATAGGAGTTTTGACTTTTCGTTTCTCCAATAAACCATGAATTTTTAACGATCTTAGTCACCAAGATTACTCACGTTATTTGAGCAGATTTATGTGGAAAAGTGGCAATAATTGTTATTCCAGAATTGAATTCTAAGAGAAGTCTCGAGGAGATCATTTATCTGCAATCTTTTCTAAATCAAAATGGCATGACCCAAAAGTACATAAGTACATTATCGCACACACTGCAGATTTGTTGACGTCATCCGGAGTACTCCTTATTTTCTTTAGTTCTTATATGATGCATAGTTCTCTACAGGCCACCATACCCACGATTACTGTAAAGATCAAAATATTCGGCATAAAGTTTTGAAAAGCACTTCTGAGTACTACTTGCGTGAGGCTTTCATTTTCTATACAGCTAATGTCTTTTCCTAAGTATTCGACGCATTTTTCTATTATTGGAAAATTATCGGTCATTACTTGTTCAAAATACAATTTAATTTTGCAAACATGAAAAATACAATATATATATGCATTTATGCAGCGCCACTTAGCGCTAGTGCGCTAATAACATTTGGGTTAAATATCTTAACATTTTATTTATAATTTGTTTCAGCTAATGGAAGAGTGAAAACGATTTCCACGGCCTAAGTAGTTGGCATATATTCTTTTTTTATACTCTAAACCAATTGAGGCACAAGCGTATATTAAGTTTGTGCGGATGTATGCGACAGCCAGAAGGAATGTCTACATTTTATTGTATCCATCGATTCTGGAAATAATTCTAAGCTTGTCTGTCCTTCTGTACGCTCGTCTGCTACAACTTTTGACATATTTTGACGTGTTTTGGCTCAAGGGCGAATAATGTTGAATATGTTTTGGCTCGGACTACTTTTTCGACCAGTTCCCTTATAACAAGTTATTTTGAAAACTCGTTATATAAGTAACTCTTTTAAGCGTAGAGGTCATTGGTACCGCACTATAGTGTTTTTACTTATTTACTTATATTTATCACCATTTACTTTGAGGTGATTCTGTGGTTTATTTCTAATTAGTTCGCCGCTTAAGTCTTTCATTTTTAATGTCTTTTATCTTTTTACCAGCTTTCTAACTTTTTTTCTCTTAACATCAACATTTACGTATTTAATCATCTTTTTAATGGGTTTCTAACAATGAGAACGTGTTAATAAATATATCAACTTTTACTTATCATACAACGTTACATACATTCAATGCAAAGTCAAGCAAAAGAAACAGTTGCAAATAGTATTTGGTTGCATTAGTCTTCAAGAAGAAATTAATTGTGTTCAAATGCGATTAAGATTGAAAAACGAGAATCTTTTAAAATTCAAGGCAGAGAACTACGTGCTAAGCTCCAAATTTCAAATAACATTTTTAGTTCTCTAAAAAAGCGAACGAGAAGCCTTTGCTAAAGTCATGCAATATACAAAGATCATGGAAAATATTTTAACTTTAAAAGAACAGAGAACACGTAACCATAAAAGAAAGCATCAAGAAATTCGCCTACAAAACTAAAAAAATAAGAGATAAGAATGAAGTCTCGTCTGGTTTTTTTTTGGAAAGAAAAACACCATAACTTTTAAGCTTTGACCAGCAGGTGAATCTTTATTTTGTTTCTTCTTTTCCATTATGGTTAGTTTAAGTACGAACGAAGTATTAACTAATCGAAATTTTGGCTATAAACTTTACTTAGATCACTTAGGTCCTTTTCTGTTTATCCTATCCCGATATATATGTTAATGTACGCTGACTATGTTAAATTGTTTTCTTCCTTCGCCTTAAAGTTTAAATAACTTGGTTACATGATGATCACTAAATTTTATAAAATTTAATTTAAAAAAAAAGGAAGAAGAAGGTTTATCGATTCACAAAAATTGGAAAATTGACCACAGGCTTCGTTTTAATTTTCACATTGAGCTCTCGCTAAATAAAGCTGGATCAGCGCTTGGTTTAATTCAACGATGATCTAAAGAGCTTGACGACCGTTTGCGTTACAAAAGGTTTGGTCTACTTTCTATAGGCGCTTTATCTATTCATTAAAATCGAATAAATTAAACGGTGATTTAAAGAGTTTGACGGCCCTTAGGTGACAAAACGTTTGGTCTACTTTCTATAAGCGCTTTGTCGATTCATTTGAATCCGTTCAAAAGCAATTCTTTCTGTTTGCCTTTAGGAATTTGGTTGGGACCCGCTTGTCGCTTCTGTTAGCCTTACCGTCACTTGAGGGATATAAATTTATCCTTGTTGTTGCCTTCTTAATTAATAGACAAATTCGTCGGCATTACCTGGTGAGATAGACTTCAATGTTGCGAGTCGTTTCTGGAGGAAATCTTATTTATAGATTCCTTTAAAATAATCTCAATGAGATCTGTAGTTTAATTTCTATGCCGCACTCATTAAATTATATAAAATCAATTCTCCTGAAAAGAGGCGCTTTGCCTATGCCGTATCTACGTTAGCTTATAATCCTGGTATATTTGTAGAATTCGACAATCGAGATACACTGTTTCATTGTAATCGATTGCTTAGCTTTCGCTTGCTTGCAAAGGTTTAGGTGTTCAATTCTAACTCGGATTTTGCATCGGCTGCGGGGATGCCTCTATGCATGATGTGTTCATACTTTTATTCTTTTTTTTTTTGTTTGTCTAAATACTTAATAACAGTCGTTGATAATATCTCGTATAATATTTTTATTTGTAAGACTTGATTGAATTCGGTTGTTAATCTACTTTAGAGGGAGTTCTATGTCTAAGTAAAGTAAGTAAAAAAAGAAAAGTGTTATGATATATGTGGCTTAATGTGTTTATAGCATTCATAAGTGTTGCCGTGACTTTCTTCATCATCACGTAATTTCATTCAAAATGAATTTTATTTTTGCTACGAGCTTCATTCGAGTAAAAAAGAGGAACAGTGTTGATAAACAGTTAAAAGAGGAAAGAAGAAGAACAGAAAAATATAGAAGAAAGTAATCAGAATCGAAAGATGCTGTATTCTTGATCAGCTCAGATTATGACTTGATTTGTCAGTCCATCTGTCCATCCCTTTCCTAAGACATAGGCGGGAAAGCTGAAACTGCTCTTTAGGTTAATATTTACTAATAAAATTTCAAAATGGGCGTGGTTTGAAACAAAATATGCAAAATAGTTTATAAAAATATTAAAATTCCCTATATATGTGTGATAGTTTCAATGCAACTTCATATCGTCATATTTTATTTAAATTAAATTATTTGTATAAAGTTTTCATTTCCTTTTTTTTTTGTTTTCTTACATTTCATTTAAATCGAATTTGAAGGAAAACCGGTAGCAATCGTTGATACTAAATGTTCCTTTTTTTTTAAAAGCTTTGCAAAAACTTTTCAACATTTCCTTCAATGTTACACCGCTTAGGTGTGGCTACACAAGTACAGCCTAAGTGTCAATGAACAGGTTCTACACAATATCAGGCTTTTAGAATGCCTGTTGTTACTAATAGTATCAATAAACCGTAATTAGTTCAATATTTGTGCTTATAAGTGTAAAATTAAAATATTTTAAATAGTTTTTTATTAAGTTTTATTAAATATTATTTTAGTTTAGTTTTATTTTCTCTGTTTTTATTTTTGTTTTTTTTTTTTTATAACACAAATATAAATAAATTTTTTTTTTTAATTTATAATATTTTCTAATAAAACAACATAACGAAAGCGAAAGTTGAGTTTTTACCTTTAAAAAAGAAGAGAAAGATGAAGATATACACAATAAAATGATGCCAATAAACCCAGTGAACTCATTAGCAAATGCTGATAAGCTATTGTGACTATAAATTATTTATTCATTCATAAAAATAAAATATCATTTATTTTACTGATGAATTTTGAAAAAGAAAATAAAAGTCGTTAATTTTCAAAACCGGTTTTCATTATCAACAGATCAAAAAAAAAAAAAAAAACAAAAAGGTGGAGAAGAAAAAGATGAAAAATAAACTATAAAAGTTTCGCTTTCAAACGCATCTGCGATATTCATCGGCCAAAAGTAAATTTCAGATCACTTTCATCTCAATGGTCGTGGATTGAAATCTTAAGTGCGGCGGTGCTTTAAGGCTATAGATCAGTGTTAGGCCGCAGAGCATGTTGAGAATTGGAACTCATATCATTTGCTTGATCGGCAATCACATGAACTGGTAGACTAAACCCATAAACACGCGCTTCGTTTATCGTACCGTAAAGTATCAGAGGGCTTCTTGGGATCGTTCCCGCGCAAAGTAATTATTTCGCTTTCTTTTATAGCTGGTGGATTAATAAAAAGAAAACAAAAGTGAATTGGATTTACTCGAAGGTTCTCCTAGTTCTATGTCTTGTATCGGATTTTATATGCTTTCATAAATGATCGGTAAAGTACGATGTAAAGTAATACACAGAGTAAACTTTAGTTTCTACCTCAATATTTAGATCATTGAATATTATGATATATGATATGATGTGGGGCTAAAAGTTGCCTCATAGGATGAAATAATTACAATAAAATAATATCTCCAAATAGAGCTCTATCGGCCCATTTATTGCTTGTAGCTTCTTTAATATTAAAATTTTTCATGAGTGGGTTTTAGCTCTTTGTAACTCCTAATCTATATTAACGTAAGGCAACTATGCCTCATAGTAACGTAAGTTAATACATGATAGATGCAAATCCCTTCCCGGAACCTGTATTGCATTCGTTTGAAATACTTATAGGTAAAATATACAGTTAGTTGGGTTCACAGTTAAAGCAAAAATTGAAGTTTTGCAAATTTCGATACCTTTTCGCAGCCGTTCTATGGATTTTCACTTAGCCAGCTGCGTTTCATACGTTTTGACATTTCGAATATGTCTTCTGAGTAAAATACTCTGAATTTTTGAATTTTTTTATTATAACCTATGTAACCTATGAATTATTATTTAAAATATTCGCGAAAGTACTTTCAAGTGTAAATTTTCACATTTATTGACGAACTGAAGAAATTTCACAAAATTTAAATTAGTATTAAAGAAAAAGATATTTTTTGCCCTCTCAAAAGTCAAGCGGGCCTTAAGTTAATGCCATGAATTAATTAATTATATTAAAATGAAAAAATTAAATAATATTAATCACCAAAAAGAAAAAAAAAAAGAAGTCTTTCTCACAATTCAAAATGAAAGTGAAATTGCGATTAGCACGCGCACCCACAATTCGCTTAATATGTGTATATAAGTGTATATGTGTATATAAATATATGTTTATATGTACATAAATATGTATATATATATATATATATATATTTATATATAAATATATATGGATATGTATAATATACAATATATATGTATAAGTATATATGTTTATGTATTTTATATTTATGTTCACTCTATGGTCTGTGATTTTGACGTTTATACCTCCGACGTTTAGGTAATTTGAAATGTCTGTCACGGTGTTTGCTTCACTTTCTCAATTTCCTTAAACTTGAATAATTTTACTTTAAAATTGCATAACATTATCTATATATGCAAAAGGAATTTAGAAATCTGTCTCATATTTTGAAAATGAAAAACAAAATTTCAATTTATGGAGTACACTATGAGAAGAAAAACAAGTGTTTGGGAAAATTCTTTACAGATGCTATGTGCTTCGAGTTGAATACAAAAGTTAACAAATACTCTCCCAACTAGCGAAAGCGTGTAATTCGAAAGTTATTTTTTCAATCTTAATGAATAATGAATATTTTGGTGGCCTTTGGTATGTTGGCCTATTTTTAACTGAGAAGGAATGTTTTTCGAAATAGTTTACATTGGACCATTTTTTCGATCATCTCCCATATAACGCCTTATTTTGGAAACTCGATCTACGGAAAACGATAGAGCGATACGGGATGTTTAAAGAGAGGCCATTGCCTACTTTAATGTTTTAAACTGCTTGATTTTAACTAATTTTGTTCTTAAATTTATCTTGATATCAACCCATCTCAACGAAAGTTACTTTATACTATTTTTTATACGCCACAAGCTACTAAAACTCTGGATTTGTAGGCCTCACCATACGAAGTCCACTTTAAAGTCTACTTATATAACACATAGTTTATATATTGGATGCCATGCCCTAATGTCCAACCTTATAATCGTGCGAGTATTCGCCGCAACTTCAATCAATCAATATGGCTCCGCTGAGGTTTGCCTGACATATTGTGCCAACATTTTCCTTTGACAGAAAACTATTTGCATTAAACGATGATAACGAAGCGAAGAAAGTTACGTATTATGTGCGAATAAAAAGCTGAAGTAGTTATCAGCAATGCAGCCTGATTTAAAAGTGACAAAAAAAATTATGGTAAACAAATTTTTTTGTTCACTTAACGTTCTTGGAAATTGTAGCGCCATTCGTTGACTCGTTTTCATTAGCTGAAGTTTTACCTAAGGCTATGGAAAGGAGAAGAAGATAATTTATTTATGGAAATCTATCCTGTTGCCTTTAAACAAGCGCTCGTTGCTTGCAAAAAAAAAAATAGGTCCCATTTTTTGTTACGTTTCCAATATTTTTTCATGGGTTTATTTGCGAAGAATGTATCCTCGCGGTTTTCCGTCGAAATTTCTTTTATCCCTTCAATAGACTTCCAATGTTTTTCTCGAAATGAAAGAATTGGTATCGAAGACAGGCATAAGGCCAACGTTTGTAATACATGTACATTTACGAGCGTACTTTTTACTCGAATGTATTTTTCGCTCTTAATACATTTACAAATGTATGCATGAAGGTCATCGCAAAAAGGTAAATTAAGAATCTTTTAATAAAAAATAAATAAAATAACAAACAATTAAATAGGAAACAAAAAGTTCATTTATATCGTTTTGGTTTGTTTTTTTTTTTTTTTTTTTTTTTTAATTTAAATCTTTTTTTATTTTACTTATAGTGGATTGAGCTTTAATATATTGCTTTAAGCCAAGGTGCTTGGATAACATTTATTAGATTAAATAACAATTTTTCAATGATAAAATTTTCGCCATCAGTCATCGATAACCCTGAAGTGGAAGTAAGATTTACTTGAATAACAACAACAATTGTTCAATAGAGGAATCACGTATTTCGAACAGCAGAGCTGTTTGCATTTCAAACGTTCGAACTAAACGATGTAAAAATATGTTTATTTGTAAAAAAAAATTAAAACCCCATATAGGGCCACGGCCGACCATTAAATACCCTACACTAAGCTTTGGTTATTCATATAAAAACGTTTCAAAATAAGTTATTATGTGGGAAGGGGTCGAAAAATTGGTGAACCATTTTCAATAACATACGTAGTCGGGGCAAGATACGTCAGTTTATCAAATTTCATCAAAATATCTCAAAAGTTGTGACCTGTAGATCAAGTCAGATAGCGATTTTGAATCGGTATGCTAATATATATATATATATATCATATAATATTTCTACAAGTACTGCATCTTTATATGATAAAAAGGTCTAATTTTCAATATTTCTTGGTGAAAATTGGTTCATAATAGTGAATTAACAAAAGACCTAACCTTATAGAATTTGGACCGCGTAGGTCTATTTTTTGTATATTACCACCTATAAGGTTGCTCATGAAGTCTAAACCCATTCTATGCCAACAAGGCCTAATTATTAATATTTTATTTGGTATACCGAAATGCTTTGGACCAAGGGCGAACGTTTTCGTAAATGTTTCGGATCGGACCACATTTTCGACCACTTCCCATATAACGCCTTGTTCTGAAATGCGGATATATATACAACTGTAGGATGTTGCAGAGAACTTAGTGACGGGCCCTGCCCCGCTATATTGTTTGGACTTATTTGCTTATTGTAATTTGTCACGATTTTTTTAAATATAGCAAACTTTATATTTATTACTTATATATATGCGAAGCATTTTTATTTTTTTACGGCTATGCTCATTAAACAATTTCGTTTTCTGTGTCAAAATTTTTCTTACCTTATCATCATATTTACTTATTAGTTTTTTAGGATAAATATGTAATAAAAGAAATCATATAAAAATCATATAAAAAGTCCTATATAAATTATATATAATATTTTTTGCGATTTTTTTTAAAAAGTTTTCGTGTTTGTTTTCATATTATAAACTCCACACTATTTGTGTATTCGTGGTTATCAAATAAACTTAAGGAAAATTAATTGATTTTAGATAAGTTCCCATAAAACTTAAAAGTAAAGTTTATTAAATTTAATTATCTGAAGGACATTTTTGTAATTTATTTTTATTTAGAATTTCAGTTTTACTATTCATTAATACATTGCAGCAATAATTGTCTTGATATGTGGGTGCTCCTTAATGCATTTATGGAGGGTGTTTGCACATATTAAGCAAATAAATATTTCCATAAAACAAAAAAAAAAAAACATTTTAACTGTCAAAGCTTTTAAACGTAGAGCTCTAATGCAATAACTATGCAATAATTATAATTAATGCAAACAATACGAAATCAAAATTCATAAGTGTTCGAGAAAGACTTTAATCACTGAATGCATGTATGTACACAGCAACGTGAGCAAAGTAGGTGTTGCTTTAATTTCGAATGAATTACTATTTGGAACAATAAACTTTCTGCGCATTAGTTTTACAAAAAGCTTCGTAAAGATTTCATTCTCCAAAAAGGAAAAAAAAAAAAAAAACAAGCAAAACATTAAAATTATTCAGAGTTTTTCTTACTTAATACTAATTATCATAAAAGACACAAAACAAAAATAGAAAAAAATAAAAAAAAAAATATGGTTCACATTAAAACTCTTTCAACTATTCTTCGGTTTTACTCCATCATCCAGTCATACAAAATGATTCATTTATATATATTCACTGTACAATTGTTATGATTATGCAATGAATTTTCTAGATTGAAAACTATTTCTTGTCTTGACTCTGTCCGCTGTTTGTCGCATTTATTAGCTGATGTAACTTGGTCTCGATTTTCCCACACTTTAGAAACCTGTTTAACCGCAACAAGTGATGATTAAAGTGGTTAACTTTATCGACAATTATTTATAAATTTTATTTAACATTTCTTATAATATTTACTATTTCATCTATGATCTTAGGCAAAAAAAAAGCTTTTCTTTATTTTCGAAATTATTCAGCAAAACATGGTTTTCCTTAAAGATTATTTTATTTACTTTGAGTTAACATTGTAGCGTCGTACTCCAGTTTCTCATATCAACACTTTGTTGTTCTGGTTTATTAAACAATAACAGCAGCAACAACAACAGCAACAACAACAACACTCTTTAACCTCTTTAAACGGCAGACATTTCTACATATATATATATATATATATACATATATATATATATATGCATACATATGCAAACAAAAAGCTAACACAATTGCTATTTCATTACATTGCTTAAGACCTTAAGTTGGCTTTATTTACTGTGTTTTATTTTGTTTTGTTTTTTTGTGGCTTTTCATGTTATGTGAGTGTAAATATTTTTGCTACTTGGATATGAAAACAAATTTCGATATAAACAAAAAGCATTGTTCTGCTCGATATGTACAAAAAAAAAGTGCGAATGCTTTAAGTTTGTCTTGCTTTCAGTAACTTAGTAACTTGACGCAGTGTCTTCGCTTGCATAACAAAGGTAGATTACCCTTTCCTCTTCTGAGAGATACTGATTAGATGACATTCGTCCCAACTTCGAGTTTAAGTTTAAAAGTAGAATTCCAAAGTATCGAAGACCATAACGGTGCACAACGGTTTTGAAAGTTGAGAAAATCAATTGTAAGGAGAATCTTTGTTTCGTTGCTTACCATTGTCAATTTCGTTTTACTCTCTTTTCGTGTTATTGCTATCATTTTGGTGGGTGTTTGTTTTGCAATTCCCACATTCTTAAATAATCGCATTCATGAAATAATAGCCGCCAAGCGGTATTTGCAATGAAGCGTGCTGGTAATCAAGAAGTTAGTAAACTTTATTCAAAATTAAAACTCCAAAAAAAATTGTCTATAAAAATTGAGAAAATCTTCTCAAACTATCCTTAGGCAAATCGTTGTTTAGTGAATACAATTCCATTTATCCAAGTCGATAAATTAAAACGATGTAATAATGACCGGGCTGCTACCAACTCAATAGCCAAGAGAAAAATTAATTAAACAGTGATACCTTATCCGTGTTGAACGTAAGATGAACCATCGCTTTTATGCTAGAAAGATTCCATGACCATGTATTATGAAAGAATTCGCGTTCAATAAAGTGGGTGTGTGCCTAGCCATTAATTGTAATGCCTATGGCCGACTGAGGGATCACTATAGCTACGATCGTACTTACTCAACTTACATTGACAATTGAACCCGTGACCAATAGCGGCTCTTACTTACTCGACTATGTGGCAGCGCTTAAGCAACGCTTCTAATTAGCACTAAACCACACAGAACAATCATGTCTAGGTAAAATTTTTCTATTCCAGCTTAAAATTAAATGTCTATATCAAATCAAAACGTGGATAAAGTGGGCTTTCAAGTTGCCGTGCCATGAATATAAGAAAAGCACTAAAAACACTACAGGAGGTTCCGGTCCACCATTAAATATATCTAGACCACTTTACAGTTACTTACATGATGGCTTTTCAAAGTTAGGCGTTACTTGAAAAGCGATCGAAAAAAGGTTCCAATCCGAGCCACCTGAATCGAAGTGGTGCACTATGCCTTGCTGTAAATTGAATATTAATCGACTAGAAGCGCAGCAGTCAGTCGGCAAGATTATGTCCTCTATATTTTTGGATGCGTACGTTATTCTGACTCTCGAAAGAGGAAAAAACAATGAAAATGAATATTACGTAACAATTTTGGAAATTGTTAAAAAATGATCATAAATGGCGAAGAGAAAAGTTCCGTGTCACGAATGTATGGCCATGAAGGAGAAAGTTGCACGAAGGCAAAGTCGATGGGCCAGCTCTAGCCACCAGCGACTTTAATCGATTTACAAATCCAGGGTAAACATTTATGTCAACCGATGTGGTTATTGTGGAAAATGATGCTTATTGGGAGAATAGCGACAATTCATTCTATAAAAACAGAAAAGGAACGATTGATTACGTGGCCTTTAAGATTATGTGAAATCGTATTTTGCGAAAAGAAATATGCTCTTCTTCTTACTTAATGTCTTAAATTAATGACAAAATCAATATATAAAGGACGATTAGTACTGCGGAAAAGTTGGGACGAACGGGTTGTTATATTCAAGTTACATAAAATCGAACCATTTATAAAACAAACGATATCTTCAATGATAGCAAAATCTCTGCAGCTAAATTTAGAAATAAACTGATATCTGGATCCTTTCCAAGACTAAACTCGGTCTCCTTAACTCGATGGTGTACCGGTACGATACGGACAACAGGTCTTCATATTACATTTCTTGTTTTCTTAATTTTTTGTTTACTATCAACGCCTAGACTCGTAGACAACCTATTATTATCTACTTATGCATACGTGATTTATTGATAGCGATCAATAATTTTGACTTCACTGCTGTCTGTTACTGCACTGAAAGAAATATTTCAAATTTTTGTGTTTCACTACAAAAACCCGAAGAAGGAAGCCGCGTAATTAATACAATTGCATAATAAATGTGATGTTTGTTTGATCGTAAGACAAAAAAAAAAAATATATATATATACATATATATATATGTATAGTAATAAAATTTCAATGAAACAATTTTTTTTATCTTATACATAAAACCAAAAAAGAAAAACAAATAGCCTTTGGACAAATGCAAACGTTGAAGACCTTTCAAAAAAAAAAAAAACTTTTAAAAATTTCATAAGCTTTAGTTATTCGTATATGAAACAGGTGTTTAAAAGCAGTGATAACCAATCCGTGCCCAATCATTAAAAAAGATTATAATAGTATTTTCTTAAAGGATGTTTAGCGGCCACTTCCTGGAAAGTTGTTACAAAAATCACGTTAAAAAAACTTTTTATCAGCCAATTGGAGAAATATACTTTAGATACATACTTACTTGCATACTTAGTCGAATCGCTTGCTTGTAAAGTGTTATTATAAATTATAGTTACTCCGTTAATTTGCAAAGATTTTTTTAAGGAAATTGTTTACAACTTCTTTTTTTTTTTTGTTTTTGTTGCTAACATAAGCTCACTTCAAATCTTAGTTTATGCGTGTCTTTGCAAATTACGAAAAACGAGGCTACGCTATGTTTCCCATGTAGTCCATAGTTTGATTAGTGGACATATTATACGTAAAAATGATTACAGCATCTCGTACAAAACAAGTCTTTTTACACAAATTGACATAAAATGAATAAAAAAATATCGACGCGGAAGTTATTTGAATTAATAACAATTTAAATAACACACATTTTCGGTTACTAAGTGTTTAATAGTTTTATGTAATAGGTGCTTGAATGTATTCTGATCAATTTTTCAAAAAAAAAAATCAAAATATTTGCTATCATTTCCTATACTATTTTTCCATCTTTCTTGCAACATGATAACTCCGTTTTGAAGGAACGATGTTGATTTGGTAGCCATCCAATCATCGATCCATTTTTGCTTTTCTTCAGTACCTTGAAATCGCTCGTCAGCCATGCTATGCCGACCTGAACAAGTAGTAATCAGAAGGTGCCATTTCTGGTGGGTTCGCTGGAACTTCCCATTTGAGCTGCAACAGTGTATCCTTGACGATTCTTGCAACGTGTGGTCGAACATTGTTAGGCAAAAAGATGAGTTTGTGTCCTTTAATCGCCATCGCTTGTCTTTCTTGTAGCAATACATCGTTCAATTTGTTCAACTGACTTCGGCAGACATCTGCAGTAATAGTTTTATTCGGTGTCAACAGTTTGTAATGCATTAGACCTTACTAATCCCATCATATCTTCACCAAAACTTTACAGCAATAAATGCTCCGGTTCGCCATCGATGTACACGGCTCTCCTGGACTAAGACCGTGCGTGTAAGACTTTTTGTGCTTGGGATTGTCGTAGAATATCCACTTTTCATCGCCAGTCACAATACGTCACAGAGACATCTTCCTCTCCGATTCAAAATGGCATTTTCACTTTTCATTCCATTCACTCAATTTGGAGCTTTTTCATCCCATGTAAACGTCAAGGAAAAGTTGATTCATCAATCGCTAAACTCTTCGAAAGTTCTTCAAGAGTTTAGGCTTGGCTTTTGTCCAATAAAACTTGCATTTCATTGTCTTTGAATTTTTTTTGGTCTTCCAAGTCGTTCTTTGTCATTGATATCAAATTCGTCCTTTTTGAACCCTCGAAAAAAAAGCCCTACAAATGGGATATGATGAAGCAGCATCACAATAAGCTTCTAAACGCGTTTGAGAGGCTTTGGCAGCAGGCAGATTTCTTGAAATCAAACAACAAACGGAATCAATGTCGAATATGTAATAATGAGCGTTCCATGATTATCGTCCGTATACATTAAATAAGTCAAGAATATTATGTGGAAAAGTGTAGTTTTCTGTACAGAAAGGTCAAAATCATCGAATTTAACAGTTGTGTCCATTGATGTTTCGCATTACTTTATCATTTGCACCAATATATATGTGGTTTATCGAAATTTTAAAGTGAATTTCTTCTAAAGCACTCTACAAAGGATATCATTAAAAATTACTTACGAGTTTCCTTTCAAAATACATTCGTTTTCATTGATATGGGAACACCATTCAACTTGATGAATTTATATATTCCTAAGTGGCGTGAGGTTCTTCGTTAATCCTGTGCCTATGTAACAACTCATGTGCCGTTTGCTCTGCAGATACTTAACCATGGTATTCTTCCTGATTGGATTTATACGCTGCGATGCGGGATACATATATTCCTAAATGATGACGATCTACTAAGCTAAGCTTCAACAAAGCTAAGCTTCAACTAAGCCAAGCTTCAACAAAGCTAAGCTTCAACAAAGCTAAGCTTCAACTAAGCTACCTTGATTTGCCAAATGTTTACATAATATATGTCTAAGTATCCATTAGAGATTCCCATAAATTATATATCTGTGCGCTGTTACTAGTTACTATTAATGTGTTACATATGTAACATGCGAAAAAAACCGGTAATTTTCTCCTTTTTCCTCATATGATGGTTTCAATCCAATTCATTCCTTCGTAAATTAGCTGGTTTTCAAACACAAGTTGGTTTAAATCAATCCGAGGCGTTTACGTAAGGAACTTAGGTTACTTAACGAGCAAATTTGCGATGTACATTTCGATAATTGTACAAAAATATTATATCAAATATCACCTATTAAAAGTAATTTACAGGTTTTTAGTAAAAAAAAAGAGATTTCCGTTTTTATCACTTATACACACATACGTATCACGATTCGTTAATGATGAAATATATGATGTTATAATCACAATTTACTCAAGATATTTATCGTTTCAAAACATGCTAATTTTTGATAATAAAAGGAAAGTTTATTCAAATGGTGCTTAAAACTTCTTTTTTGTCTGTAATAAGACGAAGATGAAGGGTTTGTTTTTTACTCACTACAATGCATAAATGTTTGTTTTCCCACTTTATCACACTTTGTCACACACAAGAGAAATGTACAAAAATGATGGCATAATTAGATCATCATGTCGTTTCGAATCACGTCTTCGTTTGTCTCTCTCCTTCCATGGAATTTTAGGGATTAATATCTTTTTACATTCTCTTTGAGCATCTTTGACAGACAGCAGGTGTAGGCAGGAGGTGAATTGAGCGATCAAACGTCGTTTGAAGTCGAGCAAATTTCTTAAATTTACTTTTTAAATATGCTGGATATAGTTGATGGTTCAAAGGACCTATGAGAAATAGCTTTATAGGCTCGTAATATGCAGAATACTTCTCACTTCACTTCTAACAAGTTATAGGTTAAAATTCATCGTTAAAAACCGTGTAGTGCATCGTGTAGCACAGCCGAACGCTAAAAATTTAACAAAAATTAAGAATTTCAGACGTGTAAGTATAATCTCAAAAAATCTTGCCTGATGAAGTCTTAAAGACTAGTGCGGTTGAATGTAGCTTTTTTTAAAGTTCGTTTACGTAGTATTTTAAGTCATTTGCTAATAAGAAAAAACACTATAGTGGGATATGTCTCATCATTAAATACTTTACACCGCCTCGCTTAATACAGTTATTCATCCAGAGGTTTTTCAAAACATATTGTCGAAAAAGTGCTTCGTTCTTGCGTCGCAACACGTCGACGTATTAAGGTCCGTCAACATATCTTGAAAATTGCATCCTCTCGATGGAACATAAGAAAACAAGATGGACAGATAAGCTTACATGTAATAAAAAGTTGGTCTATCTAAAGTTTTTTTTAAATATTCTATACTTCCGCATAATCTTAATACGCCCACGTACAACAAGTGATGAAGTGTGTCTAAATTAACTCTTGTGGCCACTTATATAGCACTGATTCGATACTGGGCCCCATTCAAAATATTTCACGTTCAAAAGTTTCTGAATTTTTCACAGTCATATTCCATCGGTTTTTCTCGAAATATAAAAAAAAAAAAAAAAAACTGTAAATCGAAACGGTCCAAACCAATTCATTTCCAATAGTGTTCTTCCTTCGATCCATTAATGTCAACAACGCTACAAATTTTATGGAAGTGTTACGAAAATTATGACTCCGAGCAGACGTGTAGACGGCCGGAGAAACGGAAAAAATTCATGTTAAAAACTGATGTTGGAACGATTACGACAGGTCTATCTCAAGTACTTTGGGTTATTGTTCACATCCGTACCGAGATGGCATAGGGTTACAATAAATTTCTCTCTCTTCTTTCTATTTATTTCCCTATCCTCACTTTTTTTGATCGTCACCGTGTTATACGCGTAGCATACATTTCCCGAGTGATTGGTAATATTAAAAAAAGAGAAGGGTGTAAGGGTTACGAAGAAGATATACCATATAAGAAAGTTACATTTGCCTTGAGACGAATCTCTGAAGCGCATTATCTCTAGCTACGCCAGAGAAATTGTAATGTATATTGTCAACGATGGGCGTGCCAGTTATTCCAATGCAAGCTTTTTCTTCGCATTGACTTTTTAATTGATTCGACCGAAGCATTAAGTCAAGATATCTGGTAAAGAGTAACTTGAAATTTTTAACCTATGGAGCCTATTTTTTTAGGTAAATCACTTCAATCCTTTCTCTTGAGTTTCTTCTTACTTTAGAAGACATTTTCAAGGCTGGAGATGAAAAATTTAACAGGAATTGTAAGTTAAAAGTTTATTGGCTAACGTGAGCGTAATTCTAATCGTCAGTCAAACCCAATTAACTAATTAATAGTCCTCAGTTTGAGTGCTACACACGACACTACATATCAATCCTTGTGTATATGCTTTACGTGTACGTATAAGAGATTCTTCCATAATAATTGAATTCAATTTATTAGAAGCGAACAATTATCTAAACATTTCAAATTTATATTTATTTCTTGTTTTTTTTTTTTTTTAATATTCAGAGAACAAAAAATCTAATAATATTTGTCAAGTTTTGTAAATTGTTTTTTATTTAATAAAAATTAATTATCGTCAAATATTTCTTAACTATGGAAACAATTCGCGGCATATCAGAAACGATTATCAATTTTCATAATCAATATATTACCGGCAACGTTGTCGTTACCATTCATTATAATGTTGCGGTATTTTCAAAAAAAAAAAAAAAAAATTGCATTTCGCAAACAATTTATAAATAAAATTTCCGGTTTTTTTTCAGTTATTCCACTTTTGAAAAATTTTAAGCGATTGTTTTGAACGACGCGTTTATTAAAACGTTTAGAACTTAGTATAAATTAGAAGTGTAAAGAAAAATCTCGTTAGTCAACTAACAAATTGGTAAGCAAATCATTGTGGTTTCTTTTTTCTTTTTCTTTTTTTTTTTTTAATATCACTGGATTTCTTCAATGCAGTGTTTGAGGTTAGAGACCGCATGTGCTTAAGACAATTGCTACTCTTATAATAAATCAAAAAATTATGAGGAACTCGGTATGCAAGAAATGTACGAAAGCAACTTTTCATTTATTTGAAAAAGTAACAGTGATGTTTTTTATCAGTTTGTTTAAAGTTTTGAAAGAACGCATTCTCCAACGACATGATTTTTATATGCATCCGAGAAAAATTACTGAAATAATTTATTCACATCCATCTGTCCATCCATTTACTTTTAAAATTCTTCAAAGTGCATCACAAAAGCTTAGTTGACAATGATCTGATCCGATTCAAAAATGGACCCTTGAGAGCTTGACACAAACTGACAAATTGATAACATCGTTACTCGTTTAAAAGTCGAAAATTCTCTATCGAGGGAGATCGAGTTAAAGGCTTAGGATCTGCTTCTTAAATTTGATTGAGATATTAAGTCCTAAAGCTAGCCAGATAGATTTTTTGTTCATTGTTATATAGCCAAGCAGTAAAATTTTTTAAAGTTTCTTCTCATCTTGGAAAAGAATGACTTTGAAATCGGTTTTTTAAAACACATCATCAATATATATATCGGTTTTACTGCATGTCTGGAACGCTGTGCTTTTAAACACAATTTTTAGTCTAGACTTTAGAATACCTTTCGCTATACGATCTCGTAAACAACACATCTATATAAATACTCTTATACATAAGAGAGATTCGATCTACTTTTCCCTTACCGGCCCGTTTTTGTTGGCGACAGCAGACTATGAAGAAGAAGACTCTAGAGAATAACTATAGAGATGACGGCGTTTTCTCTGTAGATTTACCATTATGGAGCACTTCAGATTAGAGTTATCGTAGTTTAACTTGACAACAGTTTCCTATTGCATTGATATTTTCTCCTAAGCCATTAGAAAATCTATGATTAGATAATGTATATAGCCAATCATCCCACTGTAAGTGTAATTCTATGGTGGTTGGGATAAAATGTAGTGACCATAATCTGAAAGGTATACAATAGACCGATTATGCGTAGGCCAGACTTTTTGAATGACCCTTTGGGAAGTTTCTTGCGGATTGTAATTACATCCAAATCTCGACTCTACAATTGGGGCTTAAATCCAAAGAGTGATTTTGCTTAATCAGAGGAGATGTAATATATTTTTAAGAGAGGCCTCATGTCGTCAATCTATTATTCAAGGGGAAAGCAAAAGTCCGTATCAGAGATATGATTTCACCCTACACCATCAAACATCTCTGAAGGTAAAAATTACGTTTACACAGGCTTTTAGCCTCATAACATTCAAGAGTTATTTATATGTCTGATAAAACCGGTCCAAAGGCATTACAGCTTTGCCTAGAAAAAAACTGTTTTTGTCGATTTTTCTCTTGTTGTCATTTGTCCGTTGCGATCAAAACGAATTCAAATGGAACTAAAGAATTTGATGACAATTAACCAAAGGCAAAGGTTGAAGTAAACCACATATTATTTTTCATTTATATAGTTATCTGCTAACTGCTATCCAATTGTGTCAAAATGTAATTTGAAATTCTTACGACACCTGGTATAGTAGGCATTACCTTAGCATTTATTGTCCATAGAATTTATGTACAATGGATTGTACGCAAACCATTGGTAAATATTAAAAATGTAAGTCCCGATTGCATAACATTTTTTTTTATTTTTTCAAAATAGTTTTTTATCCAATTCTCGTGCATAAGTCTTATGGAAGTTCCGCTATATTATAATATGTCAACTAAGCAATAGTTACTTTTCAGATCATAACTTATTAATATTCAAAATTTATTAAGAGCTTGCAGCTCAAAGAGCGTAAACTATTCCATCTATATCTTCCTTTATTGTAATTAAAGATTTTTCGAACATACACACAACTAACTATCTTTGAATTGAATAACATTTGAAATATTTTTGCTTGGTATGTATGTACTTTGTATGCTCTGCGTAAATGTAATGCAAATTTGTAGTCATCTCTTATGTCTCCAAAGACCTTGTACAAATTAGCAAAGCGACTGTGACATAAAAAAAAGAAAAAAAAAAGAAAAAAAATGCTAAGTACAATGAAAACACGAAATTGATTTGTTTTAATACCAAGCTGACCTTGACAACAATGCACAACGATTATCTTGGAAGTGGTTTAGTGTTTCATCATCATTATCATCAAAAGAAATACCCTTCACATGAATTTATTTAATGTTTCGACTTTCAATCTCCTCTTTACTTACGATCAATATCAAAGCGAATGGAAATTCAATTGGGCAATGAATGTTTAGGCCAAACACGCATAAACACGCGAAAACATCTTTTAACCAACAAGCAAACGTGACTGTCATTACAACTAACTAATGTTAGTTATTTGGCCAAATGTTAAATGTTCGATGAGTTTTTCTTTTTTCTTTATTGTTGCTTTTTCCTTTTCCTTTTTATTTATATTTATATATTTTTATTAAAGTCCCATTAAATCATTTTAATGACGCAACGTTACTCACTAATTAATGGTGTTCTTTTAAAGTAAACAACAAGAAATGCCTTTTCGTTACCTAATCGAAACGCTTTCGCTTTCAGTGACCCGCAACCATATACAAATTTCTCGTCTCATGGTGCGTGTAATAAGTGTAAAGAAAGTGTTTATGTATATATATATATATATATATATATATATGAATAATTACAAATACATATATATTTATTTTATATATAAATTTTTTTGTTTTTTTTTTTTGATTTATTTGCTCAGTTCACATATAAGACGTGAAGATATTGCTTTGAAAATTTTGTTACGCCGCAAAAAAAGCAAATAAATAATTAATAAAAAAAATATATATATTAATTATGTAAATTATAAACACCAACATATATAAGGAGTCCGTGTCGAATGCAGTACCGCTACATTAAGCAAACTTCTGAAAGGTGCACAACTTTCTGATAATAATAAGCGGAGTTAGCCTATCGAGTGCATTCAGAGATACTTAAAACAGGCTAACCTTTTATTATACCAATTTAAGCATGTCTGTCCGTCTGTCCACCTGTTGGCCATGTTTTCTTTTGTTCAACCTAGAGGCCGTATTTTTTTCATATATTTTGATGGGATTTGTTACACTGCCATGTTTTGGCTCAAAGACGAACGCCATTGAATATGGTTTGGATCTGACCATTTTTTAGTACTTCTTATATAACGGCTTATGTTGAGAAGACGTTATTTGAATAATTGTAGGATGGTATAGGATATTCGTCAGTTGGCGGTGGCCCACTGTGTTTAGTTAACATTATGTAACGTTGTGTTTGAAGTTATGTTAGTATTCTTTAGTTTCTTCTTTAGCCTCTTAGCGATTCTAGCCAAGTTGGTATTCAAATTAGGCTTGTTTCTATTTCAACTCCTATTTTGACAGATTAGACGGACGCATGGAAAGTCCCAGCCAAATTGGCGAAAATCTGATACTGATTAAGAAAAGGTAGAAGGAAACGAGTCACTTTGTAACTCATGTTGCTGTCGTTTTACAAACGCTCTAATGAATTTATTATGCTCTCATCCTTCGGTCTAATATACGATATAAAAATAGCATCAAGTTGGTGAAGAGCTGTGGCTGTTATGTTTATTGTTTAAAAAACGGGTTTCGTCATCCATGCTAACATAGCTAAGCAAATTGCAGCTGATTATTATTAAAAGCGTAACTTTCTTCTCTCTCTAGCGCTTTCATTAAATCACTGATTAGAAAATTGGTGAAAGGCCGTCGTCGTCACTAAAACATAGCACGCATGTATGTTTTAAAGAAAGAAAAAAACAATTTATGAAATATTTTTAAAATATTTAAAAACTAATTTACCATAATTAATATGCATAAAATACACCAAAGCTTTTTTTCCCATATGTAAGAAACAATATTTTTGTTTTTTTTTTTTTTTTTTTTTTTCATATTAAGAAACTTTTGTGAAAAAATAAAATATTTTTGTTTTCCATTAAAAGACCAAAAGTTGTTGCAAGGTCTTTGCAATGTTACTATGCGCTGTAATCAACATTGAAATGAATTTAAAAGCCGGTGTGCTATCACTTTCCGAATACACTGAAATGCACATTAAGTAAATGGTAAATTCCGTTTAAGTGATATACGATTTTAAGTCCATTTAGCTCCATCTTGTTCAGACTACATTGCTCGTGTCGGAAACCTGACAGCGACAAATAGAAACCTTTACTCGTTTCAATATATTTAGTGTTTTAGATCATGTTGTAAAAAAGGCTTGACGCTTGTTGATATTCCCAGGAGTACAACACCCACTAGGTTTGTACACCACAATCATATTTTATGTGTTACTCTTAGCAATGGTCTTTCCGTTAAGTCTATTCGATCCCATAAGGTTTTACAATAAGGTGAAGAAATCTTAAATGTTTCCCAGTAAACGAGAAATCGATTTATTGAAAACTAGCTTCGGTAACAGGTTCCGGAAAGTCTCATCAATTTCGTGCAAGGTATAGTTTTTACAGTTGTCAAGCACTGTTCTATTGACCCGCCCAAATAATGATTCAAAAAGACTAATATGATTCGTTGTACGCTACGATAAGCAGATGGATAGAGATAATCTAAGCGTCGACCTATTTTTTGCGTTTTTTCTTGTGCCAGACCACGAGCCATTTAAAGGAACAGTGGCTAGATATATCAAGTGAGTGGTTTGAAACTTTTAACTAACAATGGCGGTATGTGGTCGAACAATTGTACTACAAAATCATACTGTCCTTCCTTAATCGGTCACTCAGGTTCCATCTATATGCTTAGTTTCTGTGGTAATCAGGAAAGCGTAGCAGATAAGTGGTTGTTAATCTCCCTAGAACTCAGCGTTGCAAGTACCGAGTGCAATGTACATGCTGCGGTTATCGGTTATCGGTTTTAAAAAATGTAAACATCTGGCCCGTTTTTTTTGCCTGATCTTTAATCCTAAGTCCGGTTTGAATACCTCTTAATCTCCACTCAAGTACAGAGCCCTGTCTGTGCTCATATTCCCTTTTTTTCTTTAATCGGCCACTCAGGTTCCCTCTATACGTTTAGTTCCTGTGGTAATCAGGAAGGCGTAGCAGATAAGTGGTTGTTAATCTCCCTAGAGCTCAGCGTTGCAAGTACCGATGCATAGCGACCATGAATGCAGTGTACATGCTGCGGTTATCGATTATCGGTTTTAAAAAATGTAAACTTCTGGCCCGTTTTTTTTTACCTGATCTCTAATCCTGAGTCCGGTTTGAATACCTCTTAATCTCCACTCAAGTACAGAGCACAAGCTTCGAACCATGAGAATTTAGCTTCGCTTTTGATGTTAATGCATAGAACAGCTTATCTGTCGATTTTTTAACTTTAATTTATCGAATAAATCACTTTCTTCCCAAATTATGATTCGGTTCGAGAAAGCTTTCAGCTGTTGATTTTTGGAGTTCACTGCTCGCAAGTGGAAAACTTAGTTTCCATGTTTGTTAGCTTCATTTTATATCACATCCAATTTTCGTACTTTTGGATGATTCCACTGACTTTATGGAGTAGCGAAATTATTTGTTGAATCAGTCTGAGGGATTTTGAAAGTTCTTCTTACGTTCTTTCAATAATTTTTCCAATTTCCCATCTTCAAAACGTTTCGTCCGTTCCTTTAGGTTCTTCATGCTAAAGTGTATTTAAGAGTAAAAGTTTATTGATTACGTTCCTGAGAGGTCCTCCTTAGCAACCGCCAACTTGCAAGAACTTCTTCGTATAAATGAAAATAGAAAAGTAAAATTTTCTTTGAAGTTCCTCTTGCTGGGCATGAATGTTGGCATGAACACCTTCTTGTTTACACTCTAAGAAAATGCGGGAGCCCTAAGAACTTAAGCCCGACAATGACGTTTCAACAACGCGATTTAATGTCAGCAATGTCCTCTATTGTGAATCGTTTAAAACTTACCTTTCTCATTAAAAGCTTATGGCACGGACATGCTTGATCACTAAGATTAATATCAGCCTTAACCGAAGATATAGTCTTTGTTTCATACTCTGCTATGAGTTGTAGAAAAGTCATGTATGTATTGTCTTTTCATTTGCTATTACTTACACTCTATTACGACATGCATGGATAGACTGATAGCTTAATTTGCTGGAACACCACCGTGCAATGCAATTAACTTTTATATTACTTATGAACTTTCCAACTGAAGGCAGTTTCTATATATTTATGTTAATGATCTATGAAATAAGTTGACATTAAAAAAAAAAAAAAAAAATAGAAAAGAAAAGCAAACAACACTCGTTAAGAAATTTTAAAGATCAATCGATAAATGTGATTGCAGTTTCTGTTTGATCTTTCTATTTCGTATTCGGTTTATGCGCGAAATTACGTTTTTAATCGATTTTAAGTTCAATAACATTCAAAATTAATTCAGTATTCAGGCCACTTTCATACTATATTTCGTGCATTTTCTTAGGCAGATAATAAACTCGTTTGTGGTTTTGCTATAATTTCGCCAATAAATAATAATTTTAAAAACCGCTTTAAAGCAATTAATCAATCAATTCTTTCAATCTTTGAAAATCACAACAACCGCAATAAAAAATGCATAAATTTACAATGTTGCAAACTAAAGTTCGATTGACAAAGAAAATTGTAGATCGCTCAAGATTGCTCTTAAGTAGTTTTTTAAAAAGTTTATTTATAGTTGAAGGTTAGCCTGTCTCTAATCGAATTAACTTTACACTTTCAACGTTTGCAATTAATTTGAGATCACCTGAAATTTGTCTAAATATGTTATTGCTTCTAAGGTTACGTCGGAGTAGGGTGTCGCATTTGGAACCTTCTCTGCCTTCTCTTTGTACATGAGTTAAGTCAGTCTTTGGTCGAATAGTAATCTGGCCAGCGACGACCACAGCCTAGGGAGTGTTTGCTCAATCGGAATGTGGAAAACACTTACGGTATCTCCTCGGTCCAAATTTCAAGCAAATCCCTTCTTTCTAATCACCACACATACGTAATACAATGCCTACTCCAGAAGGTCCGAGGTCTGGATAAATTCAATACGCTCAGGCATAAGCATTGCTTCTTTTATCGAATAGTCATCTGGCGACCGACGACCACAGGCTAGTGGGTGTTTGCTCAATCGGAATGTGGAAAACACTTACGCTATCTCCTCGATCCAAATTTAAAGCAAATTCCTTCTTCCTAACCACCACACATACGTAATACAATGCCTAATCCAGAAGGTCCGAGGTCTGGATAAATTCAATACGGTCAGGCATAAGCATTGTTTTTTTTTCGAATAGTCATTTGGCGAGCGACAGCTA
>NW_024005949.1:0-49223 GCF_014805625.2 Glossina fuscipes
AGAGAGAGAGAGAGAGAGAGAGAGAGAGAGAGAGAGAGAGAGAGAGAGAACAAATTAGTATCGATTAAAGCCGATTATTAAGCGAAAGCAATTGATATCAACGAAATTAAAGAGGAATAGAAACTTTTGTTTATTATAGAATTTCTTAAGCGTATGAAAATTTCGTCTTTGAGTTCTTTACATTTGTAAAAAAAATTCCAATAAATTTCTATAAAGCATTTCAAGTAATTCCTATAAACAACAGTCCTTTGACAGGTAAGAACAAGTTTACTGTGACATAAAATAATGATATAATGGGGAAACGAAATAGAAAATGCCATTGTCGTTTAAAATTTTCGTATGTGAACATCTCTCGGTAAATAGAATTTTTCTATAGTTTTTGGTAAAATAAAGAAATAAATAAAATTGTAAAAAAATATATATAAAAAAATGGCGAAAAGTCAAGTAATTAGTGAAAAAACATCTATTTTGCGAAATAGCGAAAATCAGGAAAATGAAAATTCGCCCTCTTCATCCAATCAAAATGAATTGCCTGAAACTAAGGAATCGAAAACATTGGAGAAAATTTTCTTAGATCTTCTTAAAATGGATATGGACGAACGACAGATTATAAAACATCTAATGGGTCATCTTCATGTCGAAATGGGCAATAATAATGAAAGTGAGAGGGCCGAGCAAACCATAAGCGCAACACAAAATGAAGATTTGGATAAGACATTGGTCAACAAGTCTATGAGTATGTCTGCGCACGATATGAAACCTGTCGATGCAGAAAATAAACAATTGCAATTGTCACTTAAGGCGAGCGAGGATCATTTTCAGCAGTTGAAAAAAATTGCGGACAAAATTGAACCGAAAAGCGCAAATTCTCTTCATAATAAAGCCTTTTGCAAAACTGTGCAATATGTTGAAAGATTGAAACAAGAAGAGAAGTATTTACAATCAATGCAACAGGAGGAATCGGCCGAGAAGGCTATAGAAAATAATGAAAGTAAAATTGATGAAAGCTCGGCCAGAGTTATCTCAAAACGTCTGGAGAAGTTACATGATCTTGTATTGGAATACAGAGACGATAGCGTTAATCAGCCAAGCGATGGAAAAGAAAAAACCATTAGCTTCCATCGACGTACCAATGTGGCAACACTGCTTACAATTTTGGCCTTCATGCATAAAGATTTGGGCAATTTTAAAGAAGCACTTCGGCTATTAAATGAGGCTCTAATCATAAGGCTAAACAATTATGGCGAACAACATCCTGCAATAGTGGTCACGTTAAAAAGTTTGGCAAAGCTATACAATATCTGCAAAATGACTAAAGAAGCAAATGCTGCCGCTGAACGCGCGTCGCGTATAAAACGAGAAATGCAACCCAAGAAAGATGACTCGCCAGCAGTACCCAAACTATAAATTCATGTCTATAAGCGAGTAACAAGAACAACACATCGCAGAAAACGACATGATTCGCCATTTATTCAAACATTCATCTTACAACGATATTTGAAAGAAATAAAATTATGTATTAGGATTTCTTAAGAAACTTAAGCTTTAAGACGAGATCAAATTCATATAAATTTGACTCCATTATTGGGCTTAATGTTTCTTAGAATATCTAATACAGGTGAATACGTTTATTAGAAAAGCGATTTTTTTTCTTTAGGTTGTGCGAAGAAAGGTCTAGAAATGTGTGAGAGGGAGAAATTTAAATGTCTAGTCAGTAATTTAGGCAGCAGAGAGTAATTCTTTTATTCGACTCTATAGAAATGCTATAAATAACAGAAGTGGCCGGGTAATCCAAGGTAGACAGAGCACGAATATTGCTACAATAGCTTCCACGCTGCACGTTGTACAATGCATTGGAACATTGATGAACACAGCTTAAAGGCTTCCAATATTTTTTTCTCTTTCGAAATAGAATCTTTCTAACAGAGAGTGTATATGTGCACGATTGATGGACTATTCCCCACGACACCTTAAGCAATATTTCATGTCTTCCATGGGTGAATGTTCTTTTGATCGCTGATGTAGAAGCATAATAAAAATTTAACCACAAATTGTTTTATTTCGAAGATTACTTGGAGCAGAAGTGTTCACGAACAAAATATATTAGTTTGGGGAAAAAGAAATCCATTATTTTTATACGGAACGGAACGGAATCTACGAAACCAAAATTGCACATAATTGGCTGTTACATTATCGGAACCATAAACACCATTCACAATTTTAGCCCCCTGGCTTGCATTTTCGCCTTTGTCAAAGAAAAACTGTAAAATGTACCGAATTTTCTCTTTGTTCACTTCCATTTTTAACACGCTGTAACTCACAACTGAATGCACCAAACAAAAAACAGCAAAAGAATTTTTTTTACTGCGAAATGTCACCTTTCCAACGAGCATAAATCTGAAATTGTTTGATCGATACTTTACGAGAAATCTATCAGTGCAGCCATCTACCGAAAAAATAATGGATTTCTTTTTCCCCAAACTAATATTAAGCTTTATTTTAACGAACTTACGGTATCGGGGCTCGATTGCTTTAAAGTTAAGAATGTATTACTATTACTATTAGTCCTCGTGTCAGACCCTTTATCTGAATTAATGGTTTTTCGTGGGCATCGAAACTACTCTTTGCATATCCAGTCCCGAGGAATGGCGAATAGGAACCGAAAGTTTTCACAATATCCGGTTGCGTAGAGAATGGATACACGGGCACAATTGCTAAATCCATAATCTGTTCGTTCGGATGCTGCAAAGAGCGTAGTTTGGACTGTTGTTAGGATAGCCTTCGATACGAACTAATTCATGAATTGAGAAGAATAGGAGAAATTTAGGAGAAGCGCCGGAACACAAGATTACATGACTGATCACGAGCAATTATATCGATCGATAATGAAGGACTAGAAAAAAGCTTTTTCTGTATATAAGAGAGGATTGGTCTAACAACTGCGACTAGCGGTTCAGGTGTTGGAACGGGAGACAGCAGATATTTTTGATTGCACACTTTCATGCACACGTGACATCGGTGTACAACTGTGATTTTTCATCTTGTATTTCCTAGACGGACTTAGGTAGTGAAAGAAGAGGAAAAGGGAATGGTTAGAACATGTTGACCGTATCTTCGTTAGTAATCATATCAAATCGAAAGATAATCAAAGGAAATATTTGCATTATTCTCAAAGGAAATATCCCATGTGTGTGTGTGCTGTAGCCACCACAAGGCTGAAAGTCCTTGCACGCTCGGTAGTACTAGAAAGGTAATGAGATCGATTGAAGGAAACACCCGCAGTGTCATATGAACTGAGAACAGGTTTGTTTTTATAAAAGGCTTATCCTTCTTATCTCACTCTTACTACAACGAAAACAACTTGTGGATTCTCTTTTAAGATAAGGATGGTAGATGTAGGAAATTTGCCTACAATCAAATGTAATTCTGTTACTTGCTTTTATTTATTTAATTATTCTTGGGTTTCTTATCTATACTCTTGATTGCGTGGATAGGTAAACTATGTCTGGCTTGTCTGTGAAGCTGTTGAAGTGATGATCATAATTGGGAAGACAACTCTTCTGTTAAAACTAAGTGTGGCAATCAAGAATACTATCCCTCGAAGTCAAGTCCAAAAAAAAATCGATAATATTATCATATTTTTAAGTAAAGATTTTTAGAATTTTTTGCCAAGTATGACAATCAATTGGATCGGACCATGAACCTGCCCCACAATGAACAAAAAGAAATGTCGTTTGTCGTTTCAAAGTATGCGATCCAAACCCAATATAACATCTTTTCATTGTTCTCACTGTGCTCTCTCTCTCTGTGAAAAAAATATCGTTTGACTGCTTTCTGTGTCCGTTATGTTTAATAACTTTTTTCGCAATTCCTTTACATGTTTTCTCGGCAGTTTCGGTGCCAACTTAAGCATAAGCTTCTCTAGAAAAGTTTACTTGTCAATGAATTTTCTTAAATATTTTTTTTAATAGATTTTATGATAAATTCTCAAGAAAATTGCCATAAAATTTCGTTTTTTTTATGAGACTATTATTAGGTCCATAAAAATTTGACAAATAAAATTTCACTCGAAGGCGATTACATGCTATTATCATTGAAAGTTTTATAATTACAAGCGATTATTATAACATTTTTCAAGTCAACGCTTTAATCGTTTAATTATTGCAAGTGTGTAATGCAGTCAGTATAATGTGTTTATATTAATATTTTTTCAGTGTAATTAATAAGAAATTCTTTGTAATGTTATTCATTCATTGTTATTGTGGTTGTGGTTCAATTCGAAATCAATATGTGGTGGTTGCGTATGATGTAAAACAATCATTTTATGACGAAGCGTATGTATGTGTATGCGTGTGATCATATCTGCTTAGATTTCACAAACCTACCGTAATATAATACGATGGCATAATTAATTTTTTCACAACTTTAGTTATATAGTTTTTTTTTTTCTTTTTTTTTTTTTCGCTAATAACTAGACGTTGGTTACTGTGTCATTATTATTGTTTATGTCAATAAAAAGAAAAAAGTAATTGTGTGTAAACGTATATCAGCAGCAGGTTGAAATAAACAAATTGATGCGTGTACTTTTTGTTTTCTCAAAAACGTTCAATTCAACCATAGAAGAGATACCCAAAAAATAAAACAAATGAGATAACTTTAACTTTACGCTTAGGTTAAGACGAATTGTCCAAATTCAGAGAAGTTTTTCATACACAAAGATCATGCCAGTAGGCTGCTCGGGAATGTAAAAAAAAATAGCAAATCATTTCTTCTAACTTATCTGCAATCTAGGCCTATAAGCGTCTTTGGCGCTCTCTCTTAAAATTCGAGAAAAAAACCGAAAATCTTACGTGGCTTCAAAACGGCTTCAATGAAAAGCTGGTACAGCATTGATATAACCGACTTTATGTAGGCAGGATTTTTATCAATAACTTGGGCCTCATATCGATATTTCACCATATTTACCTAAGCTTTCACCATAACTTCATCCAAATTCTCGCTTTGATGTTCTGCTTGATTTGCTGTATTGTTTGAAGTTTATTGCGCATCTCTCACCATTTGGATTCAAATGTAATAGCTTGAGGATTAAAGTCAAGGCAAAAATATTTCAAACAATTTTTGTCATCTTGCAGAATAAACGCTGCCGGATAAATGACGTCGGGACGTTATAAAAATATGTGCATGGGGTCGGATAAATAGGGTAAACTCTAACGCCAGAAAAACCCAAAACCTTATCCTAACCCATAGGAAAAGCGATGAACAAGTCATCTTCTTTGGTGGTGTAAATACAGAAGAATTGGCAACCCTTGATGTTCTGAAAACGATGCCCGTTGGACAAGACATTGCGCTCGACGTCTCGAAACGATGCAAAAAATGCTTCACTGTAGTCGATATTCATAACGGTTACACCACCTATAGCAGGCCAAAATTAGAGTATAACTCGCATGTGCGTGCGAGACTCTCCAGACTTTCCCTGGAGGTGCTCGACCGAAAGGCTCAGGCACTCATTGGCCAAGAAAATATGTTCAGAGCTCTTGATACCCTTCAGTGTCCACGTAACGAGGGCTGTGCTGCGTTTATATGCAGGTGTATTCATGGCACGTGTGCTATGGAGATAAACGAGATTTTTCCGCCAACTAAATACTACAACACATCTACACGTTTTCCCCACTTCTTCTAGAGATACCTGTATATCGTACAACAAACTACCGCGACTCGTTTTTCCACCATACTGTCCGCGTTTGAAGCAACCTGCCAGCGATTGTCTTTCATGCCGTAAGTGATATCTTCATTTTTTCTTTTCTTCACCACACTCTTCCAATAACGTTCCCTGATCACCACAGTGCCCGCACATGCAGGGAACACGCTCTGACCGGCTAGTCGTTGAAAAAAATCTTGTTGGAGCCAGAAATATGCAGTAACGCCAATAGCAGGGGAAGAAAAATCTTTGAGTAATCGTCTGGTACGGAATACCAGTGGCAGTCATTGCATTGTAATTATCGTCTTCAACGAAATAAGATTGAATGACTTCTTGGGGGCCATGACATCGTATCATACCATATACTGTGTTGCGTGTAAGGAATGTTAGTGGCTCGCCTGCTTGGACGCGGTTAGCCGATCAAATTCTCCTAATAATGAGAGCATTGTACACTTTAACATATATGTAGATTGAAAAACTCTTTGTGAATACTTCACAAGGTTTTTTAAAGGATTTGATTGTAAGAATGTTCACGGTTGCGATGCCTCCAATACGGGGAAACTATTACGTACATGGCTTAAATGTTAATGGTTAGCTTTAAGGCCATTATAACTTTCTTATAACGTATTATTTCTATTTGTATTGAAATTTTAATTCAGTTATAGGGTAATTTGCAAACTGGACTTACGAAATGTAGGAGAGCATATCTTTCAATTTGCAAAATTTTATAAATTCTTGCAACGGAGGAACGAATAGATGGCAAAGGCAATAACTACGGTGTCACTGCGAAACGGATTTATTGATCTCCTTCGAAATCACCCGAAATTCCTTCAGTGTGTTGTGAAAATTATAATAATATAATCACTTTCCCGTTCGAAGTAAATCTACGTAAATTCAATTCCTGCGCTTCATATGATGTGCTTGTAAGCATTGCGTCAGCTTAGCTCACTCTCTTTTTACGGCAGATAATCGCTGAACTCTTTAGAACCAACGTTGGACATATGCGACTTTGAATATCGAATTGATATGTCATCTTAAAACCCACTTAATCCATTATAGAGCCATCTTAAGGATTAATTGAAGTGAGAGCCTAAGCAATTTGATTGTCGCCGTGTATTCTCTTACCATTCTGTTTCAGAATTTTTGTAATGCTAAGACACTTTATTCCGCAGTCATGTCAAATCTGAAAATTGTTCGCACTCACTATACACAATAATTTAGAATTAAAACGGTTAAGATAACAAGATTATCGACAATTTGCAAGCAAAAACATATTTAAATAAAGTCTAGCATATGTCGTCAGCCAACGCCTATAATTTCAGTGCCACGACTATCTCATTCGTTTGACTTAGTTAACATATTGCTATGCAAATCCCAAATCTGGTTTCAAGCCATTTTCTCAAAAAATAAATTTCCAAGAGTTGGAAAAACTCGGGCTTATTCAGCGGAAAAGCGGATTAACGCACAAAAAATGGCCCCATGAACTTAGCTAATAGTAATGTGCTTGTAAAAATGTATATAAACAGAATATTTGCGGAAGGCAAAGTGAAAAAGAAAGTTTAGGTTGAGAATGCTGTCAAAATAAGGGAACTGTAAATAGTCTCACCCTTCAAGAAATTGATTGTAAATAAAGCCACGATCTTGTGATACGAACTGTATCAGGAAAGACAAATATCGTGACAATATGAAGAATTTGCGTAGTTTTTATACTCAACACTGTAAGATGGGGGTATGCTCTCTTTGTTTTTTTCCACAAAGATGGTAACTCCTAAAAGGAAGCTTCAGAGACCGTATAAAGTTCATTGATCCTATGTAGTCTTACACACGATAGTTTCTAGCTTGAAAAGTACTGTTAAAGAACTTCTTTCAATAGTATTATGTAATTGGCCTGCGATAATTTTTTAACAATCACTTTTTTCGAAAAATATTGTCCTTTGGGTGGTTGTTTGAACTTCGAGAATAAAAAAATAATGACGAGCAGTCGCATTAGTTGAGCTTGGCTTATAACGGCTCCACAACTCAGCATTTTCGTCTCTCCAATAATTCTTCAGTGAGAAAGTTAATGATGCTTATCTTATGAGCTATAGCTTCTCTAACTTCGCCATATTTTCCAAGCAGCTAGAGCGAGAGGGAGGGAGGGAGAAAGGGCCGAGGGCGTGGGTGGGAGAAAGAGTGAGAGGGAAAAAGAATTCGTTTCATAAAGAAGCCTCCAGTCGTCGATCGCAGCAACTGGTATTCGGAGAAAGTAACGCTTGTAGATGCAACGGTAGATGAGATTAGAAGTAGTGCGTCCAATTTTCTTGTTAATTTTTTTAAATATAAGACCCAGTGTTGCCGTCAAAGTCCACTCTATTATGCTTATGGAGGCTCATTCCGCTTTCAATGTCCGGCTCAATTTTTTTTGTCATGTACTAGCACTCGTTGATAGCGTTTCTTAGTAAGTGTTTCGTTTGATTGAAGCAGCTCTTAATACATTACATCTAAAGCTGATTCCGCCGAATGTAGAGTATGAGGTAGATGCCAATAATATTCAACGAGATGGTAGTGGTTTCGCCGGGCAGGCGCTACAGACTGCCATGTTATATATCCATTTTTCATCAGCCATCAATATTCAGCTACGTTTTTTGCCGAGTAACCGTTCCCGTAAATAGGATCCTCTCTTCTGCATATAATGCGACATATGGCCACAGGTCTCCGTGAAGTATAAAGATAGCTTTATTTTAAGTTGCAGTCATCGTGGTAGTATCATCTAGTTCCGTATCGCTACAAATTTTTCAGTACGTTGACTTAGTTTGAATATAAAGCCTTTCCATCAAGTTTGTGAAAAAACTAACGAATGCTTCTCGAGACACAACTAAACGTATCGGTGTCTGACCGATCTTCATCTGACCTCATAATATTTACTTGTATTCTATCTAAAAGTATGGCTGATACAGGTTATACGGGGGAAATCAATTTCCTATCTGCTCTCATTAATTTAATCTATAAACAGAATAAATGTGCACAGTACAAAAGGTATCGACCAAAAATAGTATGAGAGTAATATCAGAGCATAGTTACTCACATATGTAAAATAATTTACGCGATTTTCTCGCTAATTTTGAATAACCCGAACACGAAAAACTAAAAAAAATTAACTAAGTTTTATGTTTTGTTGCAAGAAAAACTAAAAAAATTAATTAATTTTTATGTTTTGTTTTTTTTTTTGTAATTCGTATAAAATTGATTTTCTACGACATTATTCTTAAATTAGTTCGAAAAAATGATCAGATAGACAAATAAGCTTCTATAGCTTGATTATGAGATCATTTCTAAGTGGGGACTTTTATTGTAACGAAATGTGTTGGCGGTAGAGCGAGTGATGAGACTCTTTTTATTCCCGTTGTCTTACTCGCCACGCCGCATTACAATAATAAAAGGAAGAAAAAAACAAAAAAAACAAAAGGTCTATCGTCCGTAGGTCAGCACCTTGTCCGTATGTAACGGTCCCATATCCCCCTACAGTATCCTCACTCGCCCACCGCACTCCAGCCACCGCAGTAGCTGATTCATCTCAGCCACTCATTGCGGCTCATCTATCAACAGGAAACAAAGGAAAATAAATAAAATACATGACCGTTGCGTGCGGCAGCAGGTCCAGCCGCAAGATTATTGTTGCTGTTGCCCCCAATGGGCTGTCCCGGGACGCGTTGAAAATGCCAATTGGGCTTTCGGTATTTTGCAGCAGCCCCAGCCATGATAATTGCTTAAGTTTGCTGTCGCTTCCCTCCTTGCTGTCGTATCACGTTGGCCGTTGCTGTTCACTTTCTTTTCAATTTTATTTATTTCTTTGTCACTACTTCTGTCTTTCCTTAGCTCTGTTACTATGTAATTTTTCTGCGCTCTGTTCAGCTTTGCTGATACGTACGCAATAGGCCTCTCATTCTCTTCGCTGTCTCTTTGGACCAGGACTCCCCCCACGCTCTCTCTTGACGCATCGCATTGCTCATAGAAGTGTTTCGTGAAGTCCGGCTTAACCAAGACTGGCGCTGTGACAAGGCTCTTCTTCAGCTTATCAAACGCTTCTAAGGCTTTCTCTGACAAAGCGAAGTTCTTCACTCGCTCTTTCGCGAGACAGTCATGCAATGGTCCTGCAATTGTCGCGTAGTGGAGACGAGTGCTTTTCCGAAACAGATCGCGTCGATCCAAAATGTATTGAAAGATACTTTTCAAAGTCCTCCTCCAGATCAGAGAGACTATATTTACTATTGCTTGGTTATAACATCATTTTTAAGTGGAGACGAGTATTTTTGAGAGAAGAGAACTGTTTTCCTCTTGAAATAGATCGCTTTGTTGTCGTACTTTGTGAAACGTAGGGTACCAAAAAAATTAAACATAATCGTTTTTCCTTTAGTATTATGTATAAGATTGATGAATACCTTAAGTAGCAAAGCGCCCAAAATTCGTTTCAAGCCAGACATAGCTTTCTTACTTGTTTTCCTTTTCTGTTAAAAAAAAAAAAAAAAAAAAAACTTTCAAACCAGATTTTACCAAATGGTTATTATAAAATACTTACGTGCATGTATAGAAATGTCTGAAAATAATATATAATAAAGTACAACAATAATTTCACCGAGCATACACGCACTAAACTCGTTAATATCTCTCAAGCACAAACTCTTTTGTTTTTCTCCTTTGATTATTTTGTGAAATTTATTGTCTCAGGTGTGTGTTTTAGGTTTTTGTGTTTTTTTTTTTTTTGATGTTTCTTGAAAGGCATCAACTGCATATTTTTCACTTTATATGCATTATGTAATAAACGTAAGCATGCTTTGTTTATGCGTACTTCGTTAATGCATGCATGTTTGCATGAATGTATGTATGAATGTATGTATATGTATGATAAAGTATTATAAAATGATGCTGTTCGATGTTTATCACGCTTTAAAAGTGAACTTGTTCCAGTTTGTCTTGTGCGAGTGAAAGAAGAAATGAGAAAAAGTGCATATATGTCAATAATGGAAAAATCTTTAACAAATCATACAAAAATATCAGAAGCGTTAAAAATCACCAAAATTTTTGCATTTAATTTTTAAGTATTAGAAGTATGTGTTTTTTTTTTTGTTTTTATCATAGCAATTGTATAAGAACTTTATCGAGCATCTTGGCGGTAAACGATAAATGAACAACATTTTAAAGTACGAAAATCTTTCAAATTTTCATTTTTCGTTTATAATCCACACTTTTGTGTTTTCGAACCCCATAAATTCCGAATGTTGAACATGCATATGCTCAAGCAGAAATTTGAATAAATGGCACATAAATTGTGCCTTCGGTAATGACCCTTAGAAAATGACCCAAATCTAGCAGACTATAAAAAGCGCTTTCTTACAATTCTTTTGCGGTGGATAGAAGAATAATAATATTCGAGAGAACTATTAAACATACAAAGTTCTTGCATGTATTTCGATCGTTTTTTCATTTTTCGTTTTTTATTGAGAAAAATTGACACAAATATTTTCCATCATTTTCTACAACTTTTTCCCATAGTACTGGTAACATGGCAATACCGTGTCGAAAGAACGATATTGGTTTGGCAGCGACCCAAGAATCGACCCATTTTCGTATTTCTTCAGCATTTCAAAACCAAGTGCCAATCAAGCAGTGCTGCATCGATCTGAACAAGTGGTAATCAGAAGCCGCTATCTCCGGCGGAACGTTCCAGTCACTAGGCTGCGGTCACTGCCTTTCTCTCACTTTCGCTTTCTGAACATCATTTGTAGGGCATATGCCTCGAGTGATTGATTATGCGGCAACCGAAATATGGATAGATACCCGGTCATATAATTTGTTGATATAGTAAGAAGTCAACGTTTGGATTTTTAAAATAAAAAGTTGTGAGACTCATTTTTATAATTGAATTTAACCGCGGTGCACATTGATATCTCGCATTACTTTATCGTTTCCATCAAGGGCCGCTGATCAAAATACATGCAAGCAAGGTATATAATTTTTCTTCCTTTTATTTATATGGCCGATCGCTCAATCACGTAATACAGTGACGGGCAAAAAGAAGCTAAGAAACGCAACAAGACAATGAGGAGGCAGCAGCCTAGTGGGTGTGTGGCTGACTGTGCACTGTATGTGCTATCAAAGTAAAATCCGCCACATTCCGTTTTACTTGTGTACTTGTGAGTCTTACCTATTCGGATATTTTTGCGGACCGTAAGAGAGTCTTCGACGTTTGAGGCTTTATTTGTAAAAAAACAGTTCTAAATTTACTTTACTTTGGATATGTTTTAAATTTATTAATGTGAATTCCGTGTGGAAAGAACAACGGGTCCTTCAAGGTTATTCATCTATTTGGGTGTGGTCATAAGAATGGCGCTCATCTATTAAGATCCACATTAATCGGAAGGAGTAATGTCCGCTTATAACATTGTGGACAACAGCTAGACCTGCAAACACATCCTGAACGAGTCTTACTATATAGGGTCGGCTTTCTTTATACCGAAATGTTACGATATCATGACTTTTGGCATAGCACGCCGACGTCGCACTGTATCAATTATTGTTGGTAGCGTTCTCGAATAATGGTTTCATTCGATGGTTGGTAACATACCATGTTCAGTTGATAACCTTTCCCGCCACTATGGATATTCAGCTTTATCGCCAGCATTAATGGCTCGTCTAATGTGTCTCATGGTTACTTGGATTTTGGATATCGTAATGCATCCACTGTTAGCAGAACTATCTTTTTATTTAGTTAGGAAAGAAACCTTGATCTGTACGCTTGATTGTGAGTGGCAGTCTAAAATATATTAAAATTTTTTATTATGCTATTTGTCTCTCAAGATACGAGTCTACGAATTAAATAATTGGAAGCTTAATATTTGTTAACAGTGCTGGATATTTGTGAATAATTTCATAAAGTAAAGCAAAAAATGAAAGTGAAAAGTGATATAAAACGATTTGAAATAAATTGCTTGACATTAACTAAGCAAAGCACACGTTTATAGACCTGCCTCTACATGCACGAGTAGGCACATTTTAAAGAATTCTGTATTAACAATTTAAGTTTTTTTTTTCTTTTGTTTTTGGTTACAAATGCCAATGAATGATGTGTAATAGTCAGCTAAAAGCCATGAACGTCCAACTTGCCAAGCGAGTGGATTATAATCGAAAAACCTATTAAGAAAACTAACAAGTACGTGTTTCACGGCAAAGTACATGCATAGCCAACAAAAAAAAAAAAAAAAAAAAAGTAAAGAAAGAAAAAACTCTGGTGGTCATGGGCATAGACACTTAATTAGAAATCGTTTATTACTTTTATTTTGAAGTGAAATTGAAATGAAATTGAAAGTTTTTCAATTTATATGAACTTTTTTTTTTATTCATTTTTGTGTTTTGTTTTATGTTTAACGCTTTTCCTTTAATTAATATAAACAACGCCTTGTGCAAATATGATAAAAGAATTTGATTACTTAACACATTATTGTAAAAATTTTTTAAATTTATTGCGTTATTTTTATGCGGTAACCAGGAAGGAAATACCAAACATGAGTGTGTATATGTGTATATGTTTGCTTGACAAATTTAAAAAAATAATTTATTAATTTTCGATATAAAAAGAAAAAGAAATTGTAAGCTATTTTAAAAGTTTTTTTTTTTTTTTTTTTTTTTTTTTAATGCAATAATAATTCAAGTTGAATGATCGATAAATTTCTTAAAAAAAATGAACTTAAACAATTTTGAACTTGATGTGCTTGTGCATTGAACAGGAAACTGTGCAGAAACAAAAAAAAAAAAAGAAAAAAGCATTTAAAGATTATCGCAAGAAATGAAAAAAAATTAATTTCTTTTTTAATTGATGCATTGATGACTTGACACCGTGATATAGTTTTTTTTCAACCTTATGATATAATAAAATATTAAAATAAAATAAAGTCCTTTTTCTCTTGCTGTTATATCTGCAAAAAAAAAAAAATTATTTTTAATTGTATTCATAAATAAATAAATTTCCACCTTTGGATCTTGCTGAAGGCTCGAGTGTTTATAAACATTTAATAACACTTTGCTTTCACGTAAATACTATCAACCTATTGATCGGCAATGACAATTAGGTATGCCTTACGGTAAACATAGGAAAGCCTGGCCATTACATGCCGCCGAGTGTTGACGATTGCGATAATAGTGATAATGTTACCTTTATTATGTACATAGTGTAGAATCGTATGCACTTGAAATTTCATTTTGATAGCTGTGACTGTAATACTGATTTACTCACATTGCATTTTACGATTTATTATGATTAATTTCTCATTAAATTCAATTTGAATTTTTATGAAATTTGCACTTTATATGCTGACAAAAAGTAGAAAGTTTTTGCACCTTTTCGCGAATGTGACAAACATGCAAATATTTTTATATGTTAAAAGGAAAGCGTAGTGATTGTTTTCTTTCTACTTTTCACTTTTTTCTGTTCTTTTCCTTTCCTTTCCTTTCCTTTCCTTTCCTTTCCTTTTCCTTAAGTACATAGTTAATAGGATTTTTCTTGTATATTTGTAGTTGTTGTAAACTAACAGAAATATCCAAAATATACAATATGTAATGATATAAATTTTAGTTAATTAAGACATAAACATGTACAAAAATTTTACCTGACCGAGACCTACCCTACTTTTCAAGATAACACGTTATATAGGTAGTGCTCGAAAAAATGGTCCGGTCCAAATCATTTTCAGTCAGTGGGTCAAATTTTATGAAGATATCTCAAAAATCACAACACAACAATATAGGTAGGGAGAAGAAGAGTAAAAGCTGGATGGGCAAGCTTAAATCGGTATAATAACTCGTGTTTTTATTTTGAGTCCTTCTGGATGTAGGTCATAGCAAGTTTATAAGAAGAATAAATCAACAATTTTAAGCATTATATGTATGCGACTATATATGTATGGAATTTGAATCCTTTGCATTGTGATTGGCCACTAGTCATAGAAGCAAACGCTCTGTTGCTTGTTATAATTTTTAAGATTTTTTATCAATCTCAAAACAATAGTCATAAAAAACGTTCGTAGAATACAGCTATTAATACATGTTTCAATAACAATAACGCGTGAGCAATTTTACTGTGTGGATCTCAACTAAGCAGTCTCTCATTCCCTTAAATACCAAAAATTTACGGAAGGGCACAAAAAAAAAATAAAGACAACGTCAAGGGTTTAGATTTTTGAAAGCGGTGCAAAAACCACTTTTCAAACCACGTGTGTGCGGGAGCCTGCAAAACTTCGCTTGGCTGCCCCCGGACAAATGCAGCCATAGGCTGAGATGAAACTCGTGAGCATCGACGTAATATAGGCTTAGTTGTGCTTATGTACAGACGCATTCAGGACAAACGTTCTACGGAGAAAAAACAAATATGTCCACCAATTAAACCCTTCAGCAGGACTACACGTCTTTTTCTACGTTTTCACCCACTTGCCCTGGAGTCACCTATGTAGCGCACAAAACTTTGCCCCGATGCGTCCTTCTTTGACAATTTTTGGAACGACCTACCAGCCAGTGATCTCTGTTGCACAAGCAATACTCCCGTTTTGCATCCCACTTTTCCTATAACCCTTCCTGATCACCACCCTGTCCGCACATATAGAGAAAGTCATAGAAAAATAAAAACAATAAAAAAATCAATTTGACCTTTGCGTATAACTTCCTTAAAGGTTCTGAGAAGTCTGTAATGAAGAATTTTTAAGAAAATCCTCTTGACTACGATTCATTTTTAAAACACTTTTTTTCATATTTAAAAACGAGAAAAATTTACGTTCGCTTGATAAATTCTATCATTTTCAATTATATTTATTTACTTGCAAGTAGAAGAAGAGAAAATATAATAATGTTTTTTGTTTTGTGTGTTTGTATACAAAATTTCTCATCGCAAACCAAGAGTGCTAAGGGCCCGACTCCATATATATATATATATATAGATATGTAATGTTAACTAATACGGAAACGTTTAAAAGTTAAGTAACGTAAGGAAACGCTTTAAACAATTTATGGCATTGTTTAGAAGTGCACATATACACACAACCCCAGACATATAAAAAAATAAATAAATCAATTCATGAATTTATGAAAACTTTGCCATTCAATACAACAATAAAATATAACATATTTTCAATTTATTGGTTGGTTAATCGCTGATTATATATATAGTATGTATATATAATATGTATATATAATATGTATATATAATATATATATATATACAAATATAAACCAAAGTAATGGAAAAGTTCACAGCAAGTTCAATGACTTTTTGATCAAGAGAAAAAAAAACAAGAAAACAAAAACAAATGCAATCATCGAAAAACTTTGCCTATATAAGACGTAACGCAACAGGTCTGACTACTTAGCAGACACACATAATTTGAAGGCATCTTTGATATTAAAAATAAATACCCATATATATATATATATATATATATATAAATAATAATAATAATACTAGTAATTGTGACTCCAGTGTTGTGGGTCAACAACACCTGTCTTTGTGAGGCAGTGTAAAAAACTAGATAAACTAAACTTCATTGATATGCGCGGTAAGCACAATTTTTTGCATCGCATTTACTTATTTATTTACTTAAACAAAAGTAAATAAATAAAGTTGAGAAAAATTTCATGCCCATTAAACTTCCGATAATTGGTATCAAAGACATGCAATGCAAAGAATATATTTTTTTAACGCAAGTTTCTATACAATTCGCATATAAACAATTTGAAAACATTGTTTTTACTTTTCTTTATCTATTCATTTAATTTATCATCATTAGCATCATTTCCAGTAGATGACGTTTCTATTGTATTCCGTATGCATTGCACAGCCCTTTCCCGCGCTTTGCTGTTATACTATAACAACATTTTTTCTTAATTGTGTTGTATGCAAGATGCTTACAAATTTAATTACAATCACGACCTGAAACTGTTCTAGTAAGTAAAACGAAATAAATGTGTTTTTTATGCAAAATACCGAGAAAATCAAAACAAAGCAAATCATTTTTGAATTAACCGTTAACCCTGAAAATCAACAAATCAAAAAAAAAACATGACTTTATTCGTAAAGGGTTGGCAATTGACTTAAGACCACGCGAAATAAACCTAAAAATTAAATTTATTAAGAAATATTGCAAAAGAAAAAACAAACATAACTGTTTGAGTGCCAAAAAAGAAATAAAGAAATAAAAAAAAAAATAAAAAAAAAATGATTGACAAAATTATTAAAGAAATAATTGTGTCAAAGTAAAGTTGCCATGAAATTTTGCCAAAACTAAATGCGCGTTATTTTTTTTATTTACTTCATTTTTAATATATAAATAATCATTGGGTTTTTAATAATAAGTTGCTTTGCATTGTTAAGATAACAAAAATATTACTCATCAGGTTTGTTTCTTAAGTCTTTTATAGCGATAATAATTACTTATGGATAGTAGCTTATTTGACATAACCAACGATATCATATTTCATAATTTTCTTCATCCATCGTACTACGTGTTATTTGGACTGGGAAAGCATTACGAATGCAATTTGAAACGTTCCGGTATACTCAGTATATGTTCTTTTATTTGCAATGTGCAGAAATATGCAAGAGTTACGTTTAGAAGTGTCTTGGGTCTTGTTCACTGTGATAGGGCTATTCGGTTCCGATTCGTGTGTACGGCTGTGGGTTCATCATTCCCTTGCTTCATCCATCTTTTCAATCGCTTGTTCCCCGATTTTTCCGGTCACCTATCTCTCTTAATTTGTCCAACCAATTATCGCTCAATCAGTCCAGCCGATTATCGATTATTCTGTTGTCTGCCCATTGTTTGAAATTATTTCACATAAACTCATATGGCAGCTTCAGGTTAAGTTATTAAAGACACTCCTACGAAATTTAATTACAATAAAATGTCGGTTGAATTAATCAAACTTGAAGTAGCGGGATGTAAACCAAAATAATATTAAAGAAATGGAAAAAACATATACAAACATGTAGCTCGGCAATATAGTCATAGGCAATATGTATCAAATTCTTTTTTTAATTTTTTTTATGACCAGCTATTCAGGGGTTTTAGAGGGAGAGAGGGTAGCAGGCAAAGGGTAATGTTTGTAAATGTTCATCTTGGAAATGGAGATTTCAGTTACGGAGAGAAAGGCCACTATTGATAGGTTGTTCCAAAGGCAAGCAGTAAGGTTAAAGAACGATGAGCCCCAGTTATGTGTACTGCAGCATGCAGGTAATTCTAAGCTGAGGCAGTCATCTGGTCCTGTTAAAGGAATTAATTGGTGGAAAAACCTCTTTTATCTCTGTAGAGCACTTGGCCTGCATTTATCTGTATATGAGCCCAACGCAGCCTCGCTGCGCCGATGCTTAACGATATCGATGGTTTTGACCATACTTTCGTCGTCCAAGAAGTAGGTGTAGTCATGAAAAAAAAAACCAATTAAGAACATTATAGTCGGGCAAGGCCGACCATGAAATACCTTACACCATACTGTCTAACAAAATTCTTATTTTCGTTATATAACGCAACCGAAGGTAGTACAAGTTTAATCCTTACAGAGGGTAGGATCCAAACAAAAGCCTTGACGTTTCAAATTTTTTAGAGTTAATTTTTGGATAATATTATGGAACGATTTTTATCACTACATATGAAAACTTAGATTCTTTTGCTCTACAAAGGATCAATTTTCGTGAAAATTCTTATTAGGGTAGGACCCAAAAAGAAGGCGGAGATGATCCAAATTTTGTGCACTTAATTTTTTTATGTTAATTTCCTATTATGATAAAAGTTTCATTATGAAAAATTGAAAATTATACCTTTTTGTCCTATGAACTTTAGTCCTATGAACTTTAGTTTTTGTTATATGAGAGTGGGTTCTACAATTGCATTTCTGCGTGTTACATATGTCCGCACTAATTTAATATACTCTGTAATACAAGCCGTGTAGGGAACAAAAAGGAATTGAAAAGCAATTGATACGACTTTTTAGTTTCGTGTCTTGTTTTGATTGATGGCCTGTGGTCTTTAAAAAGTAGAACCGATAGTAAAGGGAAGCTGGCGCTCATGATACTTTAGTTCTAGAATTTCTTTCTTTGGTCCAAATATAAAACATAAACATAACAAAATACAAAAGATAATCAAATCTTTTACCAAATTATAGCATTATTTCGTTCGCTGTAAGATGGATGGCGTCATCCTTCAGAGCAGCGAATTTAGGTCAATATCGTTCGGTAAAGCAATCCATTCATTGTAAAACACATCGCCAGATCAATTTGTTGTGATTGTTGTACTTTCGGGTGTGCAGAGGTTTTTCATGTTTTGACACTTGTGCTTATTTAATACCTTAACCAACTTTTAATTTTAAAAATCTTGATATTGAGTTCCTACCATCTCAACAAGTTGTGTGACCGAGTATCTATCCTTATTTAGGCTGCCGCACAGCCAATCGCTCAAGGGATATGCTCTACACGTAATGTTCAGAAAGCGAAAGAGAGAGAGAGAGAGGCAGTGATCGTAGCCTAGTGACTGTGTGCTCAATCGGTAAGTGCTACACCTTCAGCTGCTAAGCACTCACTGTAGCAAAGAGAATATATTTACATATGAACATCTCCTAGTTTGTACTTCTCGAATGTCATTGTAATGATAGTTGTGTATTTAAAATAGTAAAATAACGCGAAATATGAAATGAAGAGCATTGATTTTCGAAAGATCCTATGCAAAATTTTGATTTTATCTTATTTATTTTCTTACTGATAGCTAACTGTAAGACCAGTTTGCTTAATACCACATCGCTTGTCAAATATCGTAGCAATGGTTACATGCTCTTACACCCATTGCGAGTCGAAATGCATTTATTAAGTTAGCGGTAGGAAAGCATGACATTCCTTGAGCTTAAAAATTCTGCTAGCCTTTTGCACGTTTACTAGCCACAAAGTTTTTCAACTACTGATGAAGTGTCATTTTGCATCTCTAACTTAGCTTGTATGAGATATTGACGATAGTAAGGTTGTTACGAACGGTTTCCTTTAACCTTTCATGTCCTCCGATCAGCGACATCAATTGGTGATTCGAAGTACCAATGATAAACTCGCTTTAGTATTATTGGGTTCTTCAGTGTATACAGAGGGTAGTCATGGAACGCTCAATATTGCCCTTTCAACATTCATTCCGTTTGCTGCTTAATTTGAGGAATTATGGTATGATGACGTTTATGGTGATGCTGTTTCCCAATTTTCGGGTTTTTTTCAATGGTCTAAAGGTGACAATTTGAAGGTGATTTTGATATCGATGGCAAAGAACGACTTGGAAGAGCAAAAAAATTCGAAGACAATGAATTGCAAGACTTTGGAACAGTTCAGCAGTCGATGAAAGATCCATAAGGAGAGAAAATTCCATTCCATTTCGGACCGTTTCAACATCACGGTTTCATTACTTGGCAGGCAAAAAAAAAAAGAAGCCTTTTGTAGCCTAATGTGCCTGGCGGTGACAAATGGATATTCTATGGCAATCCCAAACACAAAAGACCATGGATTAGCCCAGGAGAGCCATTCACATCCACACCGAAGCGGAATATTCATCGCCATAAAGTTTTGGTGAGCACAGGATGAGATCAGCAAAGTTTAGTATGTTACGAGCTGCTAAAACCGAATAAAACTATTACTAGCAGATATCTGCCGACGTCAACTGATCAAACTGAATGATGTACCAGTAATACCGGTTGACAGAGACAAAGTCATCGTTCTGCACGGCAACGCTCGGCGATACGTTGCAAGAGTTGCCAAGGATGTAGTGTTGCAGCTCGAATGGAAAGTTCTGCCGCATCCAGCGCACTCATCAGATATAGCGCCTTCTAATTACCACTAGTTCTGATCGGTGCAGCATTGCTTGTTTCGCACGCTGTTCTGAAATGTTGAAGAAATGCAAAAATGGATCAGTGATTCAATCACTGCTAAGCCTACATCTGACTAAAGTTGTTGAAAATGATGGGAAATAAGTTCATTAATATATATTGTACCAATTTTTTAATTTTCAAGTGTAAGAAAGATCACAATATATGCAAGGGCCCAACATATCCATTGTGAGGATACAAACTCGCCCTTCGTTCCAAACTCAAATAGTTTTTTGCCGTGGTGAAGAGTGCAAGGTTAAGTTAGGTTTATTTATATTAAGCGGACGTTTTCTAATTTGGATACGGTATGATTGGCGTAAACAATTCTGCAGGTAGTACGGATTGTGTGACTTCCGATGCGGACTGAGTAGAAGGGTAGATCGTTTCCGGTCGTTGTCCTTCTTTTTGGATGGACAACCACCACGCTCAGACGTCTGCGTCTTTAGTTTGTGTAAATAAATTTAAAATCTATAGTTATTGTGAATTGTAACGCTCGCCGAGCCTCGCTCAAGTCGTAACCGTCAACATAAACTATTCTCTACTCAAAGTATCCTCTCCCACGAATTTACTCGAATAAATTTAAAGGGTTCAAATTAATTGTTAACCAAAATCTAGACGACAACTTTTCGATTCCGCTGCGTACGTAAGCAGTCAAGTAATTAAAACCTCTCTTATCGCGTGTCTTGAGAAATGCAAATTTCTTCTTAGCACACCGGGATAAACAATGGACTAAGTCTCCCGCTGAAGAAAGACAGTAAACAATTTTAACCTCATAACATATATATTAACTATTTTACCTTTACTATATTAACTAGTACTTTTACCAATGATTGTCTCTGGTTTTTCCGCTTTTTAAATTCAAAACAAAAAAAAAAAAAAAAACTCTTTAAACTCTTAAATTATATATATATTGATGAAATATATCGTAATAAAAGCATACGGAGCAAAAAAATGTAATGAGTTTAATACAGGTTGACAAAGCATCTTTTACTTATACATTATTGTAGTGATTATATATCCTTATACGGATGACTTAGTGTATCGACACTAAACGCTACTTACTTATCCTGTTTGTTTTCCTAAATAAGATGCAATGAATTTTTCGTTTCTTAACCAGAAAATTTAAATACAAGTAAAAAACTACAAAACCACTTACACCTTTGAAGCCGACAAGTCAGCGATTTCTGCAAAAATCCCAAAGAATGTGTTTGTGTGAGTTTTATAAATTTTCGATTATTATTCGAATAATAAGTATATGCTTCGTATGCTATTTTATTTCAATAATAAGAGCGAATCTCATGGCAACTAAGTACAGAAATGCATTCATTCATATCGAATAAGTAAATCAATGAAATCAACAGCAGAGCAAGAGTAAAAATATAAATTTTTCTAAATAAACCGAATAAATTGATCCATCGATCGATATTAACGAATAAGCGAAAGAGTAAGAAACGTCAAAACAATGCATGCATGAATGGAAACGTGGACGTCACTAAGCTAAGTTATGCATGCTTGTTTGTATTCGAAGCCAGTTATTAGTAACCGAGCTGCTTGCTATTATTGTTGTCAGGAGTTGTGCGTTTACTGTTTGCAAACACAAGTAAATAGTAAATATTATGCACATGTAAGCGTAAGTGTGTGCGCACGTTTGTGTAAATGTATGTATATGTGTGTGTTTGTGTGTATATGCCTGCATGATATGATTATAACCGTACAATGAAATTATCAGCTTTTTCAAGTTGCCTTAAATGTATGAATAAAATAAAGTGAAGCAAAGCCAAACCAAACCAAACCAAACCAAACCAAACTAAACAACATCGCACACAATCTAAACCACTCTTACTTAGGCCGCAGACAATTTTCATTTTTTTAGTTTCTTAACGAAACGCAAACCAAGCAGACGCCCATTAACGGAAATCCATTTTAAACGGATTATAATAAAAATAAACAAACAAATAAAACAATAGCAACAACAATTGCAATATAAAAGTGCTTTACACGAAACAAATTAAAATTAAAAGTTCTTTATTAGGAAAAAAATTATATATGTATATACATATCGGGTGTGTTCTTGAAAAATATATTTAAAAAAAAAAAAAAAACAAATTAAAAAAAATGCTTAAAAATTTCTCAAAAGAATAAAACATAAAAAATAAAAATAAATTGTTTTTTATTTTTAATTTCAATTTTTTTCGCATTGCGCATAAGTGATCTAACCTTTTATCTGCGGAGTTTTCAAGGTCTCCCATTTCCTACATAAAATCTTTTCAATTCTAATTGGAATTTATTATAATTACTTTAAGGTAAGAAATTTTTTTTTTTTTGTCTTTTTTTTCCTAAATAATATTTGCATGTAAGCATGTAAGCAAGCAAAACAATCCCTTGATAAAATTTCACAAAGATCATAAGCAAAAAAAAAAACTTAAGTTGATGCTAAGCAAAAAAAATGTGGAGAGGAGTGAAAGAAAATAAATAAATAATTGTAAAAATAACAATTTATGAAATCTGAAAGTATTTATTTTTATGCTCTAATAATTAAGAAATTTACCCATATTTTTTTTTTTTTTCATTTCTTGATTAGAAGCAGTTTTCCTATCACTCTCACTAAGTTTTTTTTTTTTTTTAATTAAATTTTTTTTTTTTTTTTTTTTTTTTTTTTTTTTGCCATGATTTTCTTGTTTAGTGTAAAAAGAGTGAAATTAATTAAGTTTATGTGCAAAAAAAAAAAAAAAAAAAAAAAAAAAACCAGACTTAGAGAGACGCTTTAAAAAAAAAAAGAAAAATATATTTACAGAAAAACTAAAGATTAAATTATGAAAAGAAAAATCAGAGACAAGTCTAACTAACTAACTATAACAAATTTTGTAGGAGGCGGAGTAGGAGGTTTTCACTGTAAAGTCTCTGAGCCATATGATTTTCATAAATAGAAAGAAAGCCAATTTAAAAGCATTACTAAGCTATTTACAGGAGCTTTTTGTTTTTTTTGCAAACATACAAAAATAGAAGAAACTTATGGTTATACGAAAGACTTAAGCAAAAAACTCGTTAGAAATTATTGATAGAAAGACGATATTAGAGATGAATACTGACAGATATAAATAAAAAAATAATGTTGTAGTGACATAAATGTTTATGTAAATTAACTAAGAAATCTTTGATCGCCACAGGAATCCAACTTTCCATTTAGATGAACTAATATATGAGATAGTTGCGTTGAAAGTGGCGCTTAAGTCCAGCTTAATCACTTGAGAAATGCCAGATTGACTAGAAACTCTTTGCAGTTGCAGAGAGATTTAGTTATAAATAATTTGGAAAAATATTTTGTATTTTTCTTTGATTCACAAAAGGCGCTTAGTATCTTATTCCAAACTAACGGTAACAGTTTCATATTACAAGCGGAATATGCTGACTGATGAATGAATGACCAAGGTAGTATATCTGTTCGGAATGAAACTATAGCATCCAAAGGATCATTAGAAGTAGAATTTCGCTGTTTGGAGCACTTATAGGATCTGACAGCCCAATAGCGTATTATAGCTTATAGTGATGTGCACATTGATCAAAGTGGTTGTAGTAAAGTTGGTCATAATGTGGATGCAAATTGTTTAACACAAGTGACAATGAAATACTGACAGAACATCTTGACATTCTTAGCAAAGGCTGTTTGCAAGTTTTGAGTGATAGAAATAGATAATTCGGAGAACTAATTTCTTGTGCTATTCCCCCATGATTGTGATCTCAACATGTTATTTGTGATCATGAAAAAGGCATTGAAGTTACCGAGAAGAGAGAACACTAGATAAATATGATAACTAAATTTTTTGGCAAAATTTAAGATGATTTCGTCTTGGACGGTCTGTGGTTTCAACAAGATAATGTAACATGCCGTACAATATAATTACGAACTGTTTAACCCGCTCAGAGTTGTTTGCAAGAACCTAAATGACGTCTACCACTTATTCTCATTAACGGACTCTTTAAAGTCCATTAAGCGATTTACCTATGTCGTACTTGAACTAACTTTTATACTTAAAAAGTTATTATGAGTCGAAAGTTAATTGTTGTTAACTATTATCGATTGCCAAGCTTATGCAAGTTTGCGAAGGCTTAGGTGTTCACTTGCAATTTGGTCCTGTACCGATTGTGGGTGTGGCTCTATGCTAGTTGTGTACATGCTTTTTTCCTTCTTATTTGTTTTATTGTACTCATACTAAGTTTTAATATTAATTAATTTAAGATTTACTTTAAGAGTCAATTGAACTCGACTGCCATATTGTTTTAGTTGAGTTTCTTGTATAACTGCAATAAATAAATAAATAAATAAATAAATTTCGTGAAAAAGTCAATTTATGGGAAGAAAAGTTCAATGATCTCAAAAAGTGCCTTTGCTTGCCTCAAAGATCACTCTACATAACCTTATAGGAGTTTTGACTTTTCGTTTCTCCAATAAACCATGAATTTTTAACGATCTTAGTCACCAAGATTACTCACGTTATTTGAGCAGATTTATGTGGAAAAGTGGCAATAATTGTTATTCCAGAATTGAATTCTAAGAGAAGTCTCGAGGAGATCATTTATCTGCAATCTTTTCTAAATCAAAATGGCATGACCCAAAAGTACATAAGTACATTATCGCACACACTGCAGATTTGTTGACGTCATCCGGAGTACTCCTTATTTTCTTTAGTTCTTATATGATGCATAGTTCTCTACAGGCCACCATACCCACGATTACTGTAAAGATCAAAATATTCGGCATAAAGTTTTGAAAAGCACTTCTGAGTACTACTTGCGTGAGGCTTTCATTTTCTATACAGCTAATGTCTTTTCCTAAGTATTCGACGCATTTTTCTATTATTGGAAAATTATCGGTCATTACTTGTTCAAAATACAATTTAATTTTGCAAACATGAAAAATACAATATATATATGCATTTATGCAGCGCCACTTAGCGCTAGTGCGCTAATAACATTTGGGTTAAATATCTTAACATTTTATTTATAATTTGTTTCAGCTAATGGAAGAGTGAAAACGATTTCCACGGCCTAAGTAGTTGGCATATATTCTTTTTTTATACTCTAAACCAATTGAGGCACAAGCGTATATTAAGTTTGTGCGGATGTATGCGACAGCCAGAAGGAATGTCTACATTTTATTGTATCCATCGATTCTGGAAATAATTCTAAGCTTGTCTGTCCTTCTGTACGCTCGTCTGCTACAACTTTTGACATATTTTGACGTGTTTTGGCTCAAGGGCGAATAATGTTGAATATGTTTTGGCTCGGACTACTTTTTCGACCAGTTCCCTTATAACAAGTTATTTTGAAAACTCGTTATATAAGTAACTCTTTTAAGCGTAGAGGTCATTGGTACCGCACTATAGTGTTTTTACTTATTTACTTATATTTATCACCATTTACTTTGAGGTGATTCTGTGGTTTATTTCTAATTAGTTCGCCGCTTAAGTCTTTCATTTTTAATGTCTTTTATCTTTTTACCAGCTTTCTAACTTTTTTTCTCTTAACATCAACATTTACGTATTTAATCATCTTTTTAATGGGTTTCTAACAATGAGAACGTGTTAATAAATATATCAACTTTTACTTATCATACAACGTTACATACATTCAATGCAAAGTCAAGCAAAAGAAACAGTTGCAAATAGTATTTGGTTGCATTAGTCTTCAAGAAGAAATTAATTGTGTTCAAATGCGATTAAGATTGAAAAACGAGAATCTTTTAAAATTCAAGGCAGAGAACTACGTGCTAAGCTCCAAATTTCAAATAACATTTTTAGTTCTCTAAAAAAGCGAACGAGAAGCCTTTGCTAAAGTCATGCAATATACAAAGATCATGGAAAATATTTTAACTTTAAAAGAACAGAGAACACGTAACCATAAAAGAAAGCATCAAGAAATTCGCCTACAAAACTAAAAAAATAAGAGATAAGAATGAAGTCTCGTCTGGTTTTTTTTTGGAAAGAAAAACACCATAACTTTTAAGCTTTGACCAGCAGGTGAATCTTTATTTTGTTTCTTCTTTTCCATTATGGTTAGTTTAAGTACGAACGAAGTATTAACTAATCGAAATTTTGGCTATAAACTTTACTTAGATCACTTAGGTCCTTTTCTGTTTATCCTATCCCGATATATATGTTAATGTACGCTGACTATGTTAAATTGTTTTCTTCCTTCGCCTTAAAGTTTAAATAACTTGGTTACATGATGATCACTAAATTTTATAAAATTTAATTTAAAAAAAAAGGAAGAAGAAGGTTTATCGATTCACAAAAATTGGAAAATTGACCACAGGCTTCGTTTTAATTTTCACATTGAGCTCTCGCTAAATAAAGCTGGATCAGCGCTTGGTTTAATTCAACGATGATCTAAAGAGCTTGACGACCGTTTGCGTTACAAAAGGTTTGGTCTACTTTCTATAGGCGCTTTATCTATTCATTAAAATCGAATAAATTAAACGGTGATTTAAAGAGTTTGACGGCCCTTAGGTGACAAAACGTTTGGTCTACTTTCTATAAGCGCTTTGTCGATTCATTTGAATCCGTTCAAAAGCAATTCTTTCTGTTTGCCTTTAGGAATTTGGTTGGGACCCGCTTGTCGCTTCTGTTAGCCTTACCGTCACTTGAGGGATATAAATTTATCCTTGTTGTTGCCTTCTTAATTAATAGACAAATTCGTCGGCATTACCTGGTGAGATAGACTTCAATGTTGCGAGTCGTTTCTGGAGGAAATCTTATTTATAGATTCCTTTAAAATAATCTCAATGAGATCTGTAGTTTAATTTCTATGCCGCACTCATTAAATTATATAAAATCAATTCTCCTGAAAAGAGGCGCTTTGCCTATGCCGTATCTACGTTAGCTTATAATCCTGGTATATTTGTAGAATTCGACAATCGAGATACACTGTTTCATTGTAATCGATTGCTTAGCTTTCGCTTGCTTGCAAAGGTTTAGGTGTTCAATTCTAACTCGGATTTTGCATCGGCTGCGGGGATGCCTCTATGCATGATGTGTTCATACTTTTATTCTTTTTTTTTTTGTTTGTCTAAATACTTAATAACAGTCGTTGATAATATCTCGTATAATATTTTTATTTGTAAGACTTGATTGAATTCGGTTGTTAATCTACTTTAGAGGGAGTTCTATGTCTAAGTAAAGTAAGTAAAAAAAGAAAAGTGTTATGATATATGTGGCTTAATGTGTTTATAGCATTCATAAGTGTTGCCGTGACTTTCTTCATCATCACGTAATTTCATTCAAAATGAATTTTATTTTTGCTACGAGCTTCATTCGAGTAAAAAAGAGGAACAGTGTTGATAAACAGTTAAAAGAGGAAAGAAGAAGAACAGAAAAATATAGAAGAAAGTAATCAGAATCGAAAGATGCTGTATTCTTGATCAGCTCAGATTATGACTTGATTTGTCAGTCCATCTGTCCATCCCTTTCCTAAGACATAGGCGGGAAAGCTGAAACTGCTCTTTAGGTTAATATTTACTAATAAAATTTCAAAATGGGCGTGGTTTGAAACAAAATATGCAAAATAGTTTATAAAAATATTAAAATTCCCTATATATGTGTGATAGTTTCAATGCAACTTCATATCGTCATATTTTATTTAAATTAAATTATTTGTATAAAGTTTTCATTTCCTTTTTTTTTTGTTTTCTTACATTTCATTTAAATCGAATTTGAAGGAAAACCGGTAGCAATCGTTGATACTAAATGTTCCTTTTTTTTTAAAAGCTTTGCAAAAACTTTTCAACATTTCCTTCAATGTTACACCGCTTAGGTGTGGCTACACAAGTACAGCCTAAGTGTCAATGAACAGGTTCTACACAATATCAGGCTTTTAGAATGCCTGTTGTTACTAATAGTATCAATAAACCGTAATTAGTTCAATATTTGTGCTTATAAGTGTAAAATTAAAATATTTTAAATAGTTTTTTATTAAGTTTTATTAAATATTATTTTAGTTTAGTTTTATTTTCTCTGTTTTTATTTTTGTTTTTTTTTTTTTATAACACAAATATAAATAAATTTTTTTTTTTAATTTATAATATTTTCTAATAAAACAACATAACGAAAGCGAAAGTTGAGTTTTTACCTTTAAAAAAGAAGAGAAAGATGAAGATATACACAATAAAATGATGCCAATAAACCCAGTGAACTCATTAGCAAATGCTGATAAGCTATTGTGACTATAAATTATTTATTCATTCATAAAAATAAAATATCATTTATTTTACTGATGAATTTTGAAAAAGAAAATAAAAGTCGTTAATTTTCAAAACCGGTTTTCATTATCAACAGATCAAAAAAAAAAAAAAAAAACAAAAAGGTGGAGAAGAAAAAGATGAAAAATAAACTATAAAAGTTTCGCTTTCAAACGCATCTGCGATATTCATCGGCCAAAAGTAAATTTCAGATCACTTTCATCTCAATGGTCGTGGATTGAAATCTTAAGTGCGGCGGTGCTTTAAGGCTATAGATCAGTGTTAGGCCGCAGAGCATGTTGAGAATTGGAACTCATATCATTTGCTTGATCGGCAATCACATGAACTGGTAGACTAAACCCATAAACACGCGCTTCGTTTATCGTACCGTAAAGTATCAGAGGGCTTCTTGGGATCGTTCCCGCGCAAAGTAATTATTTCGCTTTCTTTTATAGCTGGTGGATTAATAAAAAGAAAACAAAAGTGAATTGGATTTACTCGAAGGTTCTCCTAGTTCTATGTCTTGTATCGGATTTTATATGCTTTCATAAATGATCGGTAAAGTACGATGTAAAGTAATACACAGAGTAAACTTTAGTTTCTACCTCAATATTTAGATCATTGAATATTATGATATATGATATGATGTGGGGCTAAAAGTTGCCTCATAGGATGAAATAATTACAATAAAATAATATCTCCAAATAGAGCTCTATCGGCCCATTTATTGCTTGTAGCTTCTTTAATATTAAAATTTTTCATGAGTGGGTTTTAGCTCTTTGTAACTCCTAATCTATATTAACGTAAGGCAACTATGCCTCATAGTAACGTAAGTTAATACATGATAGATGCAAATCCCTTCCCGGAACCTGTATTGCATTCGTTTGAAATACTTATAGGTAAAATATACAGTTAGTTGGGTTCACAGTTAAAGCAAAAATTGAAGTTTTGCAAATTTCGATACCTTTTCGCAGCCGTTCTATGGATTTTCACTTAGCCAGCTGCGTTTCATACGTTTTGACATTTCGAATATGTCTTCTGAGTAAAATACTCTGAATTTTTGAATTTTTTTATTATAACCTATGTAACCTATGAATTATTATTTAAAATATTCGCGAAAGTACTTTCAAGTGTAAATTTTCACATTTATTGACGAACTGAAGAAATTTCACAAAATTTAAATTAGTATTAAAGAAAAAGATATTTTTTGCCCTCTCAAAAGTCAAGCGGGCCTTAAGTTAATGCCATGAATTAATTAATTATATTAAAATGAAAAAATTAAATAATATTAATCACCAAAAAGAAAAAAAAAAAGAAGTCTTTCTCACAATTCAAAATGAAAGTGAAATTGCGATTAGCACGCGCACCCACAATTCGCTTAATATGTGTATATAAGTGTATATGTGTATATAAATATATGTTTATATGTACATAAATATGTATATATATATATATATATATATTTATATATAAATATATATGGATATGTATAATATACAATATATATGTATAAGTATATATGTTTATGTATTTTATATTTATGTTCACTCTATGGTCTGTGATTTTGACGTTTATACCTCCGACGTTTAGGTAATTTGAAATGTCTGTCACGGTGTTTGCTTCACTTTCTCAATTTCCTTAAACTTGAATAATTTTACTTTAAAATTGCATAACATTATCTATATATGCAAAAGGAATTTAGAAATCTGTCTCATATTTTGAAAATGAAAAACAAAATTTCAATTTATGGAGTACACTATGAGAAGAAAAACAAGTGTTTGGGAAAATTCTTTACAGATGCTATGTGCTTCGAGTTGAATACAAAAGTTAACAAATACTCTCCCAACTAGCGAAAGCGTGTAATTCGAAAGTTATTTTTTCAATCTTAATGAATAATGAATATTTTGGTGGCCTTTGGTATGTTGGCCTATTTTTAACTGAGAAGGAATGTTTTTCGAAATAGTTTACATTGGACCATTTTTTCGATCATCTCCCATATAACGCCTTATTTTGGAAACTCGATCTACGGAAAACGATAGAGCGATACGGGATGTTTAAAGAGAGGCCATTGCCTACTTTAATGTTTTAAACTGCTTGATTTTAACTAATTTTGTTCTTAAATTTATCTTGATATCAACCCATCTCAACGAAAGTTACTTTATACTATTTTTTATACGCCACAAGCTACTAAAACTCTGGATTTGTAGGCCTCACCATACGAAGTCCACTTTAAAGTCTACTTATATAACACATAGTTTATATATTGGATGCCATGCCCTAATGTCCAACCTTATAATCGTGCGAGTATTCGCCGCAACTTCAATCAATCAATATGGCTCCGCTGAGGTTTGCCTGACATATTGTGCCAACATTTTCCTTTGACAGAAAACTATTTGCATTAAACGATGATAACGAAGCGAAGAAAGTTACGTATTATGTGCGAATAAAAAGCTGAAGTAGTTATCAGCAATGCAGCCTGATTTAAAAGTGACAAAAAAAATTATGGTAAACAAATTTTTTTGTTCACTTAACGTTCTTGGAAATTGTAGCGCCATTCGTTGACTCGTTTTCATTAGCTGAAGTTTTACCTAAGGCTATGGAAAGGAGAAGAAGATAATTTATTTATGGAAATCTATCCTGTTGCCTTTAAACAAGCGCTCGTTGCTTGCAAAAAAAAAAATAGGTCCCATTTTTTGTTACGTTTCCAATATTTTTTCATGGGTTTATTTGCGAAGAATGTATCCTCGCGGTTTTCCGTCGAAATTTCTTTTATCCCTTCAATAGACTTCCAATGTTTTTCTCGAAATGAAAGAATTGGTATCGAAGACAGGCATAAGGCCAACGTTTGTAATACATGTACATTTACGAGCGTACTTTTTACTCGAATGTATTTTTCGCTCTTAATACATTTACAAATGTATGCATGAAGGTCATCGCAAAAAGGTAAATTAAGAATCTTTTAATAAAAAATAAATAAAATAACAAACAATTAAATAGGAAACAAAAAGTTCATTTATATCGTTTTGGTTTGTTTTTTTTTTTTTTTTTTTTTTTTAATTTAAATCTTTTTTTATTTTACTTATAGTGGATTGAGCTTTAATATATTGCTTTAAGCCAAGGTGCTTGGATAACATTTATTAGATTAAATAACAATTTTTCAATGATAAAATTTTCGCCATCAGTCATCGATAACCCTGAAGTGGAAGTAAGATTTACTTGAATAACAACAACAATTGTTCAATAGAGGAATCACGTATTTCGAACAGCAGAGCTGTTTGCATTTCAAACGTTCGAACTAAACGATGTAAAAATATGTTTATTTGTAAAAAAAAATTAAAACCCCATATAGGGCCACGGCCGACCATTAAATACCCTACACTAAGCTTTGGTTATTCATATAAAAACGTTTCAAAATAAGTTATTATGTGGGAAGGGGTCGAAAAATTGGTGAACCATTTTCAATAACATACGTAGTCGGGGCAAGATACGTCAGTTTATCAAATTTCATCAAAATATCTCAAAAGTTGTGACCTGTAGATCAAGTCAGATAGCGATTTTGAATCGGTATGCTAATATATATATATATATATCATATAATATTTCTACAAGTACTGCATCTTTATATGATAAAAAGGTCTAATTTTCAATATTTCTTGGTGAAAATTGGTTCATAATAGTGAATTAACAAAAGACCTAACCTTATAGAATTTGGACCGCGTAGGTCTATTTTTTGTATATTACCACCTATAAGGTTGCTCATGAAGTCTAAACCCATTCTATGCCAACAAGGCCTAATTATTAATATTTTATTTGGTATACCGAAATGCTTTGGACCAAGGGCGAACGTTTTCGTAAATGTTTCGGATCGGACCACATTTTCGACCACTTCCCATATAACGCCTTGTTCTGAAATGCGGATATATATACAACTGTAGGATGTTGCAGAGAACTTAGTGACGGGCCCTGCCCCGCTATATTGTTTGGACTTATTTGCTTATTGTAATTTGTCACGATTTTTTTAAATATAGCAAACTTTATATTTATTACTTATATATATGCGAAGCATTTTTATTTTTTTACGGCTATGCTCATTAAACAATTTCGTTTTCTGTGTCAAAATTTTTCTTACCTTATCATCATATTTACTTATTAGTTTTTTAGGATAAATATGTAATAAAAGAAATCATATAAAAATCATATAAAAAGTCCTATATAAATTATATATAATATTTTTTGCGATTTTTTTTAAAAAGTTTTCGTGTTTGTTTTCATATTATAAACTCCACACTATTTGTGTATTCGTGGTTATCAAATAAACTTAAGGAAAATTAATTGATTTTAGATAAGTTCCCATAAAACTTAAAAGTAAAGTTTATTAAATTTAATTATCTGAAGGACATTTTTGTAATTTATTTTTATTTAGAATTTCAGTTTTACTATTCATTAATACATTGCAGCAATAATTGTCTTGATATGTGGGTGCTCCTTAATGCATTTATGGAGGGTGTTTGCACATATTAAGCAAATAAATATTTCCATAAAACAAAAAAAAAAAAACATTTTAACTGTCAAAGCTTTTAAACGTAGAGCTCTAATGCAATAACTATGCAATAATTATAATTAATGCAAACAATACGAAATCAAAATTCATAAGTGTTCGAGAAAGACTTTAATCACTGAATGCATGTATGTACACAGCAACGTGAGCAAAGTAGGTGTTGCTTTAATTTCGAATGAATTACTATTTGGAACAATAAACTTTCTGCGCATTAGTTTTACAAAAAGCTTCGTAAAGATTTCATTCTCCAAAAAGGAAAAAAAAAAAAAAAACAAGCAAAACATTAAAATTATTCAGAGTTTTTCTTACTTAATACTAATTATCATAAAAGACACAAAACAAAAATAGAAAAAAATAAAAAAAAAAATATGGTTCACATTAAAACTCTTTCAACTATTCTTCGGTTTTACTCCATCATCCAGTCATACAAAATGATTCATTTATATATATTCACTGTACAATTGTTATGATTATGCAATGAATTTTCTAGATTGAAAACTATTTCTTGTCTTGACTCTGTCCGCTGTTTGTCGCATTTATTAGCTGATGTAACTTGGTCTCGATTTTCCCACACTTTAGAAACCTGTTTAACCGCAACAAGTGATGATTAAAGTGGTTAACTTTATCGACAATTATTTATAAATTTTATTTAACATTTCTTATAATATTTACTATTTCATCTATGATCTTAGGCAAAAAAAAAGCTTTTCTTTATTTTCGAAATTATTCAGCAAAACATGGTTTTCCTTAAAGATTATTTTATTTACTTTGAGTTAACATTGTAGCGTCGTACTCCAGTTTCTCATATCAACACTTTGTTGTTCTGGTTTATTAAACAATAACAGCAGCAACAACAACAGCAACAACAACAACACTCTTTAACCTCTTTAAACGGCAGACATTTCTACATATATATATATATATATACATATATATATATATATGCATACATATGCAAACAAAAAGCTAACACAATTGCTATTTCATTACATTGCTTAAGACCTTAAGTTGGCTTTATTTACTGTGTTTTATTTTGTTTTGTTTTTTTGTGGCTTTTCATGTTATGTGAGTGTAAATATTTTTGCTACTTGGATATGAAAACAAATTTCGATATAAACAAAAAGCATTGTTCTGCTCGATATGTACAAAAAAAAAGTGCGAATGCTTTAAGTTTGTCTTGCTTTCAGTAACTTAGTAACTTGACGCAGTGTCTTCGCTTGCATAACAAAGGTAGATTACCCTTTCCTCTTCTGAGAGATACTGATTAGATGACATTCGTCCCAACTTCGAGTTTAAGTTTAAAAGTAGAATTCCAAAGTATCGAAGACCATAACGGTGCACAACGGTTTTGAAAGTTGAGAAAATCAATTGTAAGGAGAATCTTTGTTTCGTTGCTTACCATTGTCAATTTCGTTTTACTCTCTTTTCGTGTTATTGCTATCATTTTGGTGGGTGTTTGTTTTGCAATTCCCACATTCTTAAATAATCGCATTCATGAAATAATAGCCGCCAAGCGGTATTTGCAATGAAGCGTGCTGGTAATCAAGAAGTTAGTAAACTTTATTCAAAATTAAAACTCCAAAAAAAATTGTCTATAAAAATTGAGAAAATCTTCTCAAACTATCCTTAGGCAAATCGTTGTTTAGTGAATACAATTCCATTTATCCAAGTCGATAAATTAAAACGATGTAATAATGACCGGGCTGCTACCAACTCAATAGCCAAGAGAAAAATTAATTAAACAGTGATACCTTATCCGTGTTGAACGTAAGATGAACCATCGCTTTTATGCTAGAAAGATTCCATGACCATGTATTATGAAAGAATTCGCGTTCAATAAAGTGGGTGTGTGCCTAGCCATTAATTGTAATGCCTATGGCCGACTGAGGGATCACTATAGCTACGATCGTACTTACTCAACTTACATTGACAATTGAACCCGTGACCAATAGCGGCTCTTACTTACTCGACTATGTGGCAGCGCTTAAGCAACGCTTCTAATTAGCACTAAACCACACAGAACAATCATGTCTAGGTAAAATTTTTCTATTCCAGCTTAAAATTAAATGTCTATATCAAATCAAAACGTGGATAAAGTGGGCTTTCAAGTTGCCGTGCCATGAATATAAGAAAAGCACTAAAAACACTACAGGAGGTTCCGGTCCACCATTAAATATATCTAGACCACTTTACAGTTACTTACATGATGGCTTTTCAAAGTTAGGCGTTACTTGAAAAGCGATCGAAAAAAGGTTCCAATCCGAGCCACCTGAATCGAAGTGGTGCACTATGCCTTGCTGTAAATTGAATATTAATCGACTAGAAGCGCAGCAGTCAGTCGGCAAGATTATGTCCTCTATATTTTTGGATGCGTACGTTATTCTGACTCTCGAAAGAGGAAAAAACAATGAAAATGAATATTACGTAACAATTTTGGAAATTGTTAAAAAATGATCATAAATGGCGAAGAGAAAAGTTCCGTGTCACGAATGTATGGCCATGAAGGAGAAAGTTGCACGAAGGCAAAGTCGATGGGCCAGCTCTAGCCACCAGCGACTTTAATCGATTTACAAATCCAGGGTAAACATTTATGTCAACCGATGTGGTTATTGTGGAAAATGATGCTTATTGGGAGAATAGCGACAATTCATTCTATAAAAACAGAAAAGGAACGATTGATTACGTGGCCTTTAAGATTATGTGAAATCGTATTTTGCGAAAAGAAATATGCTCTTCTTCTTACTTAATGTCTTAAATTAATGACAAAATCAATATATAAAGGACGATTAGTACTGCGGAAAAGTTGGGACGAACGGGTTGTTATATTCAAGTTACATAAAATCGAACCATTTATAAAACAAACGATATCTTCAATGATAGCAAAATCTCTGCAGCTAAATTTAGAAATAAACTGATATCTGGATCCTTTCCAAGACTAAACTCGGTCTCCTTAACTCGATGGTGTACCGGTACGATACGGACAACAGGTCTTCATATTACATTTCTTGTTTTCTTAATTTTTTGTTTACTATCAACGCCTAGACTCGTAGACAACCTATTATTATCTACTTATGCATACGTGATTTATTGATAGCGATCAATAATTTTGACTTCACTGCTGTCTGTTACTGCACTGAAAGAAATATTTCAAATTTTTGTGTTTCACTACAAAAACCCGAAGAAGGAAGCCGCGTAATTAATACAATTGCATAATAAATGTGATGTTTGTTTGATCGTAAGACAAAAAAAAAAAATATATATATATACATATATATATATGTATAGTAATAAAATTTCAATGAAACAATTTTTTTTATCTTATACATAAAACCAAAAAAGAAAAACAAATAGCCTTTGGACAAATGCAAACGTTGAAGACCTTTCAAAAAAAAAAAAACTTTTAAAAATTTCATAAGCTTTAGTTATTCGTATATGAAACAGGTGTTTAAAAGCAGTGATAACCAATCCGTGCCCAATCATTAAAAAAGATTATAATAGTATTTTCTTAAAGGATGTTTAGCGGCCACTTCCTGGAAAGTTGTTACAAAAATCACGTTAAAAAAACTTTTTATCAGCCAATTGGAGAAATATACTTTAGATACATACTTACTTGCATACTTAGTCGAATCGCTTGCTTGTAAAGTGTTATTATAAATTATAGTTACTCCGTTAATTTGCAAAGATTTTTTTAAGGAAATTGTTTACAACTTCTTTTTTTTTTTGTTTTTGTTGCTAACATAAGCTCACTTCAAATCTTAGTTTATGCGTGTCTTTGCAAATTACGAAAAACGAGGCTACGCTATGTTTCCCATGTAGTCCATAGTTTGATTAGTGGACATATTATACGTAAAAATGATTACAGCATCTCGTACAAAACAAGTCTTTTTACACAAATTGACATAAAATGAATAAAAAAATATCGACGCGGAAGTTATTTGAATTAATAACAATTTAAATAACACACATTTTCGGTTACTAAGTGTTTAATAGTTTTATGTAATAGGTGCTTGAATGTATTCTGATCAATTTTTCAAAAAAAAAAATCAAAATATTTGCTATCATTTCCTATACTATTTTTCCATCTTTCTTGCAACATGATAACTCCGTTTTGAAGGAACGATGTTGATTTGGTAGCCATCCAATCATCGATCCATTTTTGCTTTTCTTCAGTACCTTGAAATCGCTCGTCAGCCATGCTATGCCGACCTGAACAAGTAGTAATCAGAAGGTGCCATTTCTGGTGGGTTCGCTGGAACTTCCCATTTGAGCTGCAACAGTGTATCCTTGACGATTCTTGCAACGTGTGGTCGAACATTGTTAGGCAAAAAGATGAGTTTGTGTCCTTTAATCGCCATCGCTTGTCTTTCTTGTAGCAATACATCGTTCAATTTGTTCAACTGACTTCGGCAGACATCTGCAGTAATAGTTTTATTCGGTGTCAACAGTTTGTAATGCATTAGACCTTACTAATCCCATCATATCTTCACCAAAACTTTACAGCAATAAATGCTCCGGTTCGCCATCGATGTACACGGCTCTCCTGGACTAAGACCGTGCGTGTAAGACTTTTTGTGCTTGGGATTGTCGTAGAATATCCACTTTTCATCGCCAGTCACAATACGTCACAGAGACATCTTCCTCTCCGATTCAAAATGGCATTTTCACTTTTCATTCCATTCACTCAATTTGGAGCTTTTTCATCCCATGTAAACGTCAAGGAAAAGTTGATTCATCAATCGCTAAACTCTTCGAAAGTTCTTCAAGAGTTTAGGCTTGGCTTTTGTCCAATAAAACTTGCATTTCATTGTCTTTGAATTTTTTTTGGTCTTCCAAGTCGTTCTTTGTCATTGATATCAAATTCGTCCTTTTTGAACCCTCGAAAAAAAAGCCCTACAAATGGGATATGATGAAGCAGCATCACAATAAGCTTCTAAACGCGTTTGAGAGGCTTTGGCAGCAGGCAGATTTCTTGAAATCAAACAACAAACGGAATCAATGTCGAATATGTAATAATGAGCGTTCCATGATTATCGTCCGTATACATTAAATAAGTCAAGAATATTATGTGGAAAAGTGTAGTTTTCTGTACAGAAAGGTCAAAATCATCGAATTTAACAGTTGTGTCCATTGATGTTTCGCATTACTTTATCATTTGCACCAATATATATGTGGTTTATCGAAATTTTAAAGTGAATTTCTTCTAAAGCACTCTACAAAGGATATCATTAAAAATTACTTACGAGTTTCCTTTCAAAATACATTCGTTTTCATTGATATGGGAACACCATTCAACTTGATGAATTTATATATTCCTAAGTGGCGTGAGGTTCTTCGTTAATCCTGTGCCTATGTAACAACTCATGTGCCGTTTGCTCTGCAGATACTTAACCATGGTATTCTTCCTGATTGGATTTATACGCTGCGATGCGGGATACATATATTCCTAAATGATGACGATCTACTAAGCTAAGCTTCAACAAAGCTAAGCTTCAACTAAGCCAAGCTTCAACAAAGCTAAGCTTCAACAAAGCTAAGCTTCAACTAAGCTACCTTGATTTGCCAAATGTTTACATAATATATGTCTAAGTATCCATTAGAGATTCCCATAAATTATATATCTGTGCGCTGTTACTAGTTACTATTAATGTGTTACATATGTAACATGCGAAAAAAACCGGTAATTTTCTCCTTTTTCCTCATATGATGGTTTCAATCCAATTCATTCCTTCGTAAATTAGCTGGTTTTCAAACACAAGTTGGTTTAAATCAATCCGAGGCGTTTACGTAAGGAACTTAGGTTACTTAACGAGCAAATTTGCGATGTACATTTCGATAATTGTACAAAAATATTATATCAAATATCACCTATTAAAAGTAATTTACAGGTTTTTAGTAAAAAAAAAGAGATTTCCGTTTTTATCACTTATACACACATACGTATCACGATTCGTTAATGATGAAATATATGATGTTATAATCACAATTTACTCAAGATATTTATCGTTTCAAAACATGCTAATTTTTGATAATAAAAGGAAAGTTTATTCAAATGGTGCTTAAAACTTCTTTTTTGTCTGTAATAAGACGAAGATGAAGGGTTTGTTTTTTACTCACTACAATGCATAAATGTTTGTTTTCCCACTTTATCACACTTTGTCACACACAAGAGAAATGTACAAAAATGATGGCATAATTAGATCATCATGTCGTTTCGAATCACGTCTTCGTTTGTCTCTCTCCTTCCATGGAATTTTAGGGATTAATATCTTTTTACATTCTCTTTGAGCATCTTTGACAGACAGCAGGTGTAGGCAGGAGGTGAATTGAGCGATCAAACGTCGTTTGAAGTCGAGCAAATTTCTTAAATTTACTTTTTAAATATGCTGGATATAGTTGATGGTTCAAAGGACCTATGAGAAATAGCTTTATAGGCTCGTAATATGCAGAATACTTCTCACTTCACTTCTAACAAGTTATAGGTTAAAATTCATCGTTAAAAACCGTGTAGTGCATCGTGTAGCACAGCCGAACGCTAAAAATTTAACAAAAATTAAGAATTTCAGACGTGTAAGTATAATCTCAAAAAATCTTGCCTGATGAAGTCTTAAAGACTAGTGCGGTTGAATGTAGCTTTTTTTAAAGTTCGTTTACGTAGTATTTTAAGTCATTTGCTAATAAGAAAAAACACTATAGTGGGATATGTCTCATCATTAAATACTTTACACCGCCTCGCTTAATACAGTTATTCATCCAGAGGTTTTTCAAAACATATTGTCGAAAAAGTGCTTCGTTCTTGCGTCGCAACACGTCGACGTATTAAGGTCCGTCAACATATCTTGAAAATTGCATCCTCTCGATGGAACATAAGAAAACAAGATGGACAGATAAGCTTACATGTAATAAAAAGTTGGTCTATCTAAAGTTTTTTTTAAATATTCTATACTTCCGCATAATCTTAATACGCCCACGTACAACAAGTGATGAAGTGTGTCTAAATTAACTCTTGTGGCCACTTATATAGCACTGATTCGATACTGGGCCCCATTCAAAATATTTCACGTTCAAAAGTTTCTGAATTTTTCACAGTCATATTCCATCGGTTTTTCTCGAAATATAAAAAAAAAAAAAAAAAACTGTAAATCGAAACGGTCCAAACCAATTCATTTCCAATAGTGTTCTTCCTTCGATCCATTAATGTCAACAACGCTACAAATTTTATGGAAGTGTTACGAAAATTATGACTCCGAGCAGACGTGTAGACGGCCGGAGAAACGGAAAAAATTCATGTTAAAAACTGATGTTGGAACGATTACGACAGGTCTATCTCAAGTACTTTGGGTTATTGTTCACATCCGTACCGAGATGGCATAGGGTTACAATAAATTTCTCTCTCTTCTTTCTATTTATTTCCCTATCCTCACTTTTTTTGATCGTCACCGTGTTATACGCGTAGCATACATTTCCCGAGTGATTGGTAATATTAAAAAAAGAGAAGGGTGTAAGGGTTACGAAGAAGATATACCATATAAGAAAGTTACATTTGCCTTGAGACGAATCTCTGAAGCGCATTATCTCTAGCTACGCCAGAGAAATTGTAATGTATATTGTCAACGATGGGCGTGCCAGTTATTCCAATGCAAGCTTTTTCTTCGCATTGACTTTTTAATTGATTCGACCGAAGCATTAAGTCAAGATATCTGGTAAAGAGTAACTTGAAATTTTTAACCTATGGAGCCTATTTTTTTAGGTAAATCACTTCAATCCTTTCTCTTGAGTTTCTTCTTACTTTAGAAGACATTTTCAAGGCTGGAGATGAAAAATTTAACAGGAATTGTAAGTTAAAAGTTTATTGGCTAACGTGAGCGTAATTCTAATCGTCAGTCAAACCCAATTAACTAATTAATAGTCCTCAGTTTGAGTGCTACACACGACACTACATATCAATCCTTGTGTATATGCTTTACGTGTACGTATAAGAGATTCTTCCATAATAATTGAATTCAATTTATTAGAAGCGAACAATTATCTAAACATTTCAAATTTATATTTATTTCTTGTTTTTTTTTTTTTTTAATATTCAGAGAACAAAAAATCTAATAATATTTGTCAAGTTTTGTAAATTGTTTTTTATTTAATAAAAATTAATTATCGTCAAATATTTCTTAACTATGGAAACAATTCGCGGCATATCAGAAACGATTATCAATTTTCATAATCAATATATTACCGGCAACGTTGTCGTTACCATTCATTATAATGTTGCGGTATTTTCAAAAAAAAAAAAAAAATTGCATTTCGCAAACAATTTATAAATAAAATTTCCGGTTTTTTTTCAGTTATTCCACTTTTGAAAAATTTTAAGCGATTGTTTTGAACGACGCGTTTATTAAAACGTTTAGAACTTAGTATAAATTAGAAGTGTAAAGAAAAATCTCGTTAGTCAACTAACAAATTGGTAAGCAAATCATTGTGGTTTCTTTTTTCTTTTTCTTTTTTTTTTTTTTAATATCACTGGATTTCTTCAATGCAGTGTTTGAGGTTAGAGACCGCATGTGCTTAAGACAATTGCTACTCTTATAATAAATCAAAAAATTATGAGGAACTCGGTATGCAAGAAATGTACGAAAGCAACTTTTCATTTATTTGAAAAAGTAACAGTGATGTTTTTTATCAGTTTGTTTAAAGTTTTGAAAGAACGCATTCTCCAACGACATGATTTTTATATGCATCCGAGAAAAATTACTGAAATAATTTATTCACATCCATCTGTCCATCCATTTACTTTTAAAATTCTTCAAAGTGCATCACAAAAGCTTAGTTGACAATGATCTGATCCGATTCAAAAATGGACCCTTGAGAGCTTGACACAAACTGACAAATTGATAACATCGTTACTCGTTTAAAAGTCGAAAATTCTCTATCGAGGGAGATCGAGTTAAAGGCTTAGGATCTGCTTCTTAAATTTGATTGAGATATTAAGTCCTAAAGCTAGCCAGATAGATTTTTTGTTCATTGTTATATAGCCAAGCAGTAAAATTTTTTAAAGTTTCTTCTCATCTTGGAAAAGAATGACTTTGAAATCGGTTTTTTAAAACACATCATCAATATATATATCGGTTTTACTGCATGTCTGGAACGCTGTGCTTTTAAACACAATTTTTAGTCTAGACTTTAGAATACCTTTCGCTATACGATCTCGTAAACAACACATCTATATAAATACTCTTATACATAAGAGAGATTCGATCTACTTTTCCCTTACCGGCCCGTTTTTGTTGGCGACAGCAGACTATGAAGAAGAAGACTCTAGAGAATAACTATAGAGATGACGGCGTTTTCTCTGTAGATTTACCATTATGGAGCACTTCAGATTAGAGTTATCGTAGTTTAACTTGACAACAGTTTCCTATTGCATTGATATTTTCTCCTAAGCCATTAGAAAATCTATGATTAGATAATGTATATAGCCAATCATCCCACTGTAAGTGTAATTCTATGGTGGTTGGGATAAAATGTAGTGACCATAATCTGAAAGGTATACAATAGACCGATTATGCGTAGGCCAGACTTTTTGAATGACCCTTTGGGAAGTTTCTTGCGGATTGTAATTACATCCAAATCTCGACTCTACAATTGGGGCTTAAATCCAAAGAGTGATTTTGCTTAATCAGAGGAGATGTAATATATTTTTAAGAGAGGCCTCATGTCGTCAATCTATTATTCAAGGGGAAAGCAAAAGTCCGTATCAGAGATATGATTTCACCCTACACCATCAAACATCTCTGAAGGTAAAAATTACGTTTACACAGGCTTTTAGCCTCATAACATTCAAGAGTTATTTATATGTCTGATAAAACCGGTCCAAAGGCATTACAGCTTTGCCTAGAAAAAAACTGTTTTTGTCGATTTTTCTCTTGTTGTCATTTGTCCGTTGCGATCAAAACGAATTCAAATGGAACTAAAGAATTTGATGACAATTAACCAAAGGCAAAGGTTGAAGTAAACCACATATTATTTTTCATTTATATAGTTATCTGCTAACTGCTATCCAATTGTGTCAAAATGTAATTTGAAATTCTTACGACACCTGGTATAGTAGGCATTACCTTAGCATTTATTGTCCATAGAATTTATGTACAATGGATTGTACGCAAACCATTGGTAAATATTAAAAATGTAAGTCCCGATTGCATAACATTTTTTTTTATTTTTTCAAAATAGTTTTTTATCCAATTCTCGTGCATAAGTCTTATGGAAGTTCCGCTATATTATAATATGTCAACTAAGCAATAGTTACTTTTCAGATCATAACTTATTAATATTCAAAATTTATTAAGAGCTTGCAGCTCAAAGAGCGTAAACTATTCCATCTATATCTTCCTTTATTGTAATTAAAGATTTTTCGAACATACACACAACTAACTATCTTTGAATTGAATAACATTTGAAATATTTTTGCTTGGTATGTATGTACTTTGTATGCTCTGCGTAAATGTAATGCAAATTTGTAGTCATCTCTTATGTCTCCAAAGACCTTGTACAAATTAGCAAAGCGACTGTGACATAAAAAAAAGAAAAAAAAAAGAAAAAAAATGCTAAGTACAATGAAAACACGAAATTGATTTGTTTTAATACCAAGCTGACCTTGACAACAATGCACAACGATTATCTTGGAAGTGGTTTAGTGTTTCATCATCATTATCATCAAAAGAAATACCCTTCACATGAATTTATTTAATGTTTCGACTTTCAATCTCCTCTTTACTTACGATCAATATCAAAGCGAATGGAAATTCAATTGGGCAATGAATGTTTAGGCCAAACACGCATAAACACGCGAAAACATCTTTTAACCAACAAGCAAACGTGACTGTCATTACAACTAACTAATGTTAGTTATTTGGCCAAATGTTAAATGTTCGATGAGTTTTTCTTTTTTCTTTATTGTTGCTTTTTCCTTTTCCTTTTTATTTATATTTATATATTTTTATTAAAGTCCCATTAAATCATTTTAATGACGCAACGTTACTCACTAATTAATGGTGTTCTTTTAAAGTAAACAACAAGAAATGCCTTTTCGTTACCTAATCGAAACGCTTTCGCTTTCAGTGACCCGCAACCATATACAAATTTCTCGTCTCATGGTGCGTGTAATAAGTGTAAAGAAAGTGTTTATGTATATATATATATATATATATATATATATGAATAATTACAAATACATATATATTTATTTTATATATAAATTTTTTTGTTTTTTTTTTTTGATTTATTTGCTCAGTTCACATATAAGACGTGAAGATATTGCTTTGAAAATTTTGTTACGCCGCAAAAAAAGCAAATAAATAATTAATAAAAAAAATATATATATTAATTATGTAAATTATAAACACCAACATATATAAGGAGTCCGTGTCGAATGCAGTACCGCTACATTAAGCAAACTTCTGAAAGGTGCACAACTTTCTGATAATAATAAGCGGAGTTAGCCTATCGAGTGCATTCAGAGATACTTAAAACAGGCTAACCTTTTATTATACCAATTTAAGCATGTCTGTCCGTCTGTCCACCTGTTGGCCATGTTTTCTTTTGTTCAACCTAGAGGCCGTATTTTTTTCATATATTTTGATGGGATTTGTTACACTGCCATGTTTTGGCTCAAAGACGAACGCCATTGAATATGGTTTGGATCTGACCATTTTTTAGTACTTCTTATATAACGGCTTATGTTGAGAAGACGTTATTTGAATAATTGTAGGATGGTATAGGATATTCGTCAGTTGGCGGTGGCCCACTGTGTTTAGTTAACATTATGTAACGTTGTGTTTGAAGTTATGTTAGTATTCTTTAGTTTCTTCTTTAGCCTCTTAGCGATTCTAGCCAAGTTGGTATTCAAATTAGGCTTGTTTCTATTTCAACTCCTATTTTGACAGATTAGACGGACGCATGGAAAGTCCCAGCCAAATTGGCGAAAATCTGATACTGATTAAGAAAAGGTAGAAGGAAACGAGTCACTTTGTAACTCATGTTGCTGTCGTTTTACAAACGCTCTAATGAATTTATTATGCTCTCATCCTTCGGTCTAATATACGATATAAAAATAGCATCAAGTTGGTGAAGAGCTGTGGCTGTTATGTTTATTGTTTAAAAAACGGGTTTCGTCATCCATGCTAACATAGCTAAGCAAATTGCAGCTGATTATTATTAAAAGCGTAACTTTCTTCTCTCTCTAGCGCTTTCATTAAATCACTGATTAGAAAATTGGTGAAAGGCCGTCGTCGTCACTAAAACATAGCACGCATGTATGTTTTAAAGAAAGAAAAAAACAATTTATGAAATATTTTTAAAATATTTAAAAACTAATTTACCATAATTAATATGCATAAAATACACCAAAGCTTTTTTTCCCATATGTAAGAAACAATATTTTTGTTTTTTTTTTTTTTTTTTTTTTTCATATTAAGAAACTTTTGTGAAAAAATAAAATATTTTTGTTTTCCATTAAAAGACCAAAAGTTGTTGCAAGGTCTTTGCAATGTTACTATGCGCTGTAATCAACATTGAAATGAATTTAAAAGCCGGTGTGCTATCACTTTCCGAATACACTGAAATGCACATTAAGTAAATGGTAAATTCCGTTTAAGTGATATACGATTTTAAGTCCATTTAGCTCCATCTTGTTCAGACTACATTGCTCGTGTCGGAAACCTGACAGCGACAAATAGAAACCTTTACTCGTTTCAATATATTTAGTGTTTTAGATCATGTTGTAAAAAAGGCTTGACGCTTGTTGATATTCCCAGGAGTACAACACCCACTAGGTTTGTACACCACAATCATATTTTATGTGTTACTCTTAGCAATGGTCTTTCCGTTAAGTCTATTCGATCCCATAAGGTTTTACAATAAGGTGAAGAAATCTTAAATGTTTCCCAGTAAACGAGAAATCGATTTATTGAAAACTAGCTTCGGTAACAGGTTCCGGAAAGTCTCATCAATTTCGTGCAAGGTATAGTTTTTACAGTTGTCAAGCACTGTTCTATTGACCCGCCCAAATAATGATTCAAAAAGACTAATATGATTCGTTGTACGCTACGATAAGCAGATGGATAGAGATAATCTAAGCGTCGACCTATTTTTTGCGTTTTTTCTTGTGCCAGACCACGAGCCATTTAAAGGAACAGTGGCTAGATATATCAAGTGAGTGGTTTGAAACTTTTAACTAACAATGGCGGTATGTGGTCGAACAATTGTACTACAAAATCATACTGTCCTTCCTTAATCGGTCACTCAGGTTCCATCTATATGCTTAGTTTCTGTGGTAATCAGGAAAGCGTAGCAGATAAGTGGTTGTTAATCTCCCTAGAACTCAGCGTTGCAAGTACCGAGTGCAATGTACATGCTGCGGTTATCGGTTATCGGTTTTAAAAAATGTAAACATCTGGCCCGTTTTTTTTGCCTGATCTTTAATCCTAAGTCCGGTTTGAATACCTCTTAATCTCCACTCAAGTACAGAGCCCTGTCTGTGCTCATATTCCCTTTTTTTCTTTAATCGGCCACTCAGGTTCCCTCTATACGTTTAGTTCCTGTGGTAATCAGGAAGGCGTAGCAGATAAGTGGTTGTTAATCTCCCTAGAGCTCAGCGTTGCAAGTACCGATGCATAGCGACCATGAATGCAGTGTACATGCTGCGGTTATCGATTATCGGTTTTAAAAAATGTAAACTTCTGGCCCGTTTTTTTTTACCTGATCTCTAATCCTGAGTCCGGTTTGAATACCTCTTAATCTCCACTCAAGTACAGAGCACAAGCTTCGAACCATGAGAATTTAGCTTCGCTTTTGATGTTAATGCATAGAACAGCTTATCTGTCGATTTTTTAACTTTAATTTATCGAATAAATCACTTTCTTCCCAAATTATGATTCGGTTCGAGAAAGCTTTCAGCTGTTGATTTTTGGAGTTCACTGCTCGCAAGTGGAAAACTTAGTTTCCATGTTTGTTAGCTTCATTTTATATCACATCCAATTTTCGTACTTTTGGATGATTCCACTGACTTTATGGAGTAGCGAAATTATTTGTTGAATCAGTCTGAGGGATTTTGAAAGTTCTTCTTACGTTCTTTCAATAATTTTTCCAATTTCCCATCTTCAAAACGTTTCGTCCGTTCCTTTAGGTTCTTCATGCTAAAGTGTATTTAAGAGTAAAAGTTTATTGATTACGTTCCTGAGAGGTCCTCCTTAGCAACCGCCAACTTGCAAGAACTTCTTCGTATAAATGAAAATAGAAAAGTAAAATTTTCTTTGAAGTTCCTCTTGCTGGGCATGAATGTTGGCATGAACACCTTCTTGTTTACACTCTAAGAAAATGCGGGAGCCCTAAGAACTTAAGCCCGACAATGACGTTTCAACAACGCGATTTAATGTCAGCAATGTCCTCTATTGTGAATCGTTTAAAACTTACCTTTCTCATTAAAAGCTTATGGCACGGACATGCTTGATCACTAAGATTAATATCAGCCTTAACCGAAGATATAGTCTTTGTTTCATACTCTGCTATGAGTTGTAGAAAAGTCATGTATGTATTGTCTTTTCATTTGCTATTACTTACACTCTATTACGACATGCATGGATAGACTGATAGCTTAATTTGCTGGAACACCACCGTGCAATGCAATTAACTTTTATATTACTTATGAACTTTCCAACTGAAGGCAGTTTCTATATATTTATGTTAATGATCTATGAAATAAGTTGACATTAAAAAAAAAAAAAAAAAATAGAAAAGAAAAGCAAACAACACTCGTTAAGAAATTTTAAAGATCAATCGATAAATGTGATTGCAGTTTCTGTTTGATCTTTCTATTTCGTATTCGGTTTATGCGCGAAATTACGTTTTTAATCGATTTTAAGTTCAATAACATTCAAAATTAATTCAGTATTCAGGCCACTTTCATACTATATTTCGTGCATTTTCTTAGGCAGATAATAAACTCGTTTGTGGTTTTGCTATAATTTCGCCAATAAATAATAATTTTAAAAACCGCTTTAAAGCAATTAATCAATCAATTCTTTCAATCTTTGAAAATCACAACAACCGCAATAAAAAATGCATAAATTTACAATGTTGCAAACTAAAGTTCGATTGACAAAGAAAATTGTAGATCGCTCAAGATTGCTCTTAAGTAGTTTTTTAAAAAGTTTATTTATAGTTGAAGGTTAGCCTGTCTCTAATCGAATTAACTTTACACTTTCAACGTTTGCAATTAATTTGAGATCACCTGAAATTTGTCTAAATATGTTATTGCTTCTAAGGTTACGTCGGAGTAGGGTGTCGCATTTGGAACCTTCTCTGCCTTCTCTTTGTACATGAGTTAAGTCAGTCTTTGGTCGAATAGTAATCTGGCCAGCGACGACCACAGCCTAGGGAGTGTTTGCTCAATCGGAATGTGGAAAACACTTACGGTATCTCCTCGGTCCAAATTTCAAGCAAATCCCTTCTTTCTAATCACCACACATACGTAATACAATGCCTACTCCAGAAGGTCCGAGGTCTGGATAAATTCAATACGCTCAGGCATAAGCATTGCTTCTTTTATCGAATAGTCATCTGGCGACCGACGACCACAGGCTAGTGGGTGTTTGCTCAATCGGAATGTGGAAAACACTTACGCTATCTCCTCGATCCAAATTTAAAGCAAATTCCTTCTTCCTAACCACCACACATACGTAATACAATGCCTAATCCAGAAGGTCCGAGGTCTGGATAAATTCAATACGGTCAGGCATAAGCATTGTTTTTTTTTCGAATAGTCATTTGGCGAGCGACAGCTA
>NW_024005950.1:0-9815 GCF_014805625.2 Glossina fuscipes
CCCTTCTTTCTAACCACCATGCAGCAGTCATACATATTATACAATGCGTGTTCCAGAACACCCGAGATCTGGATAAATTCAATTCGCTCGAGCATAAGCATTGCTTCTACCGCATTTTGAGGACAGAGTAATATGCGTCTTTTTTAGTGATGTTGAAAGGGTATAGCGAATGCACTGGCAAATTTATGAAGGACTTCGCATACTCTGCTCAATCGCTTCCCCTCTAACAGGGACGGAGACTTGCATTTAAACCTAATCTGACTATGCTGCTAATCAGTCTGGTTTTAAGTATATTCGTATGCTTGCTATTATGGCAATTAATGAGAAAAAATTTTTCATTTGAAATAATGAATTATTTTCATTAAATATTTTAATTAAATAATACAATTGAAATTTTACATTAATTGAATTATTGCTTTCATCATTTTTATTTATTTAGTTTATTTTTTTTTTCTTATTTTACAGTTTTGACAAACATTTGGTTGTTTTCCTCGACTGCAGTTTATTGGGTTTTTCTCTGCATATTTCGTTTAATTTTTTTTTTTTTATGGTAAGTTACTGGAGCAAAGACCTGAATTATATTTTTGTAGTTTTAATTATTGCCTAAATAAGATTTAATTAAAGCATTGTTAACAATTCAATGGCATGTTGTGTCATTTTCTCAATGATATAAAATAATTAAATAAATTTGTAAAGTAATTTTTATTATAATTATTGTTGTTGTTGTTGTCTTTTTTACTGTTCACTCGACAACAAGATGAATATAATAACTGTCTGTACAAGTTAGTATTGCTCATGCTTTGTAATTGTGAAATGTGGGTTGATAAGTCATCAATGGTAGACAATGTCATTATTATTAAAGGCTTGGTAATAAAACAGAAATGATTTTTTTGTCTTGAATTCAAATGAAAGCCAACTTTACCGAATAGCAACAAATTGATTAACAAAATTTTAATAAATCACAAGCCCCTGACTTGCACTTTCGTAATGTAGAAGAGAGGACTTTTACGCGTGCGTACATAAACTTCCTTAAAATTGTATTGGTTTTTGATAGCTCTAGTTTTTGAGAAACGCTAAAATTCGTTTTAAACGGGGAAGCATCTGAAATTTTTGACTTTGAGGCGTAAACACCTTACACCACCCTACAGTTATCCATTTACTGGCATTTCAAAACAAGAGGTTATATCAGAATTAGTCGAAAAACTGGTCCGATTCGGAATATTTTCAATGGGGTTTGTCCTTGCGTCAAAAAAGGTCAGTGTAATAAATTTCGTCAAATTATACCAAAAATTGCGGGCTGTAAGGTGAAGAACAAGATAGGCAGGCGGGTAGACAGACAAACTTGTGCCGCCAGTGGTGCAAGATATAAGAACAGAAACATGACTACAAGACTGTAATTAAGTCCGAGCAACCGATATGAGGGAATACTTATTACGATGACCAAAGCCCCGATTCTTGTCTTGTTGTTTACCTGTCAGGCTCATTTAATTACTCTGCTCTTTTATATATGAGCTCAATTTTATTAATAGCAGGTAAAAACAATAAAGTCGGGTCATTGTTAGGGGTTCAGGAAGCCTCTTCCAATTTTCCGAAATGATCAATGTTTCGCTTTAAATTTAAACCAATAGTATGCTAGCAATCTAAAGAAAGTTGTGAACGGTGAAATTGTTCAAATAAAATTCATTGACTTTATTTATTGCCCCGTCTTTAATCCCGAGTTCTATAGCATGTACGAACAAGCAACGGATTCATATGTTGGAAGTTAACCTCTAAATTTCATATGTAAATCATAATTTTAAACAAGTTTTACAAACGAAAACAATTCGACTGACCATTAGCAATGAACGACTTATACATATGTACACCAACAGTTACAACTAAACAAAAGAGAGAGCTAGCAAGCTCTGATAATGAAATTAATCTAAAAATAAAGAAAAACATCTTGAAAAAAATGTTATTAAAGAAAACAGAAGCAAAAAAAAAAAAATAAGAGCAACGGTCGTTGCTCATGTTTATGATGACTGTTATTACAAAAGTCGCCTTTTGCTTTCATTTTCATAACAACACAATTACAATTACAATTGGTAGCAGTGCACTTTGAATACAGGCTTTTACTTGCAAGTTATTAGATCAGATATTATATCCGTTTATAAGGCAACTGCACTTATATGAATGTGATCGCTGCAATTACAATTTACGACCTTTCCATGCGTGCATTCCACTGACAAACTAAACCACGTAATGAATTTAAAAATGAAAGTGATCTCCTTTTATTTCGAGGTAATGCAATTGTTGACTTCGTTCATATTAGAAATCTCAGTTACATATTCCTGTACATTATTCAGCGACAGTCAAGTTGGTAATGATCACCGCAAGTGATTTCATTGTTTTGCTTTTTGCCTTTTTTCATCTAAATATTGAAAAATTGAACGGGATTTACTACTAGATACGAAAACTATATTTATACGAAAGACATGCCGTGAATTCATTTCAATCTCTTATTCAACCAACGATATTTTGTTTATCATTTCATCTGAGTCATTTCAAATATTTCTTTTGAAGGTCAATAATGAAACCATTGTAAAACTCTTTGTTATGCTTCACGTTTTTGCAATCATGTTTGCAATTGACTTGTTGTCTGTAATAGATGTGAAACCTATGATTCATATCTTAAAAATTGTTTTTATGATATTTTTTACTCCTTGCAGGCCTCACCATGACACAAAAGCAATTGCAAATTTTATTTATTAGTATTGGTATATGCCTGCTTTTGTTTATCAGCTCCGTAAGTAGCCAGGAAAAATGGTCACGTCAAATATCGGAGGCAACGGAATCCGGTGTAACCAATGATAACTACGATTGGATACCTTTGCCTCAATCGGCGGACAATTCGTCGAGGGATCGTTCTTCTAATGGACGAGTGCTAACCTATTCACAATCCTTCCCCCCTGACGGACATTTCGCAGATTTATCGAGAGCTATTAATAATGCTGCCGTTTCCTCGAAATCTTCACCGTTTGACTTCTCTTACGCCCCATTTCGAAGCTTATCCAATTCACCTCAAACACAGTCATTACGGCAACAGCCAAGTCCACTATCAAAAGCAAATAATCTACAGCCTCAAGAGCCAACGTCACAATCGTTTTTCAAATTTGAAATGCCATTAGGTAATGCAAATAATCGTCCAGCAAATATTGCATCCGGTGTCAATACTGGCTATAATATACAACATGCTTTTGGTGGCGGTGGTCAAGCTACTTTATTTAATTCTCCGTTATTCAATCAACAACCCATTTTTCCCCCTGAATTTCATCCTTTGCCACAAAAACCGACAGCGCAATCTTTACAGCGCAGACCTTCACATCATCAAAACTTTGTGGAAGATCCTATTAGTTTAAATAATTTCTTTAAAGACACGAAGCCCACCCAATCACCGTTGCAATCTGTGACGCCTCAAGTATTCCCAGTGGAACCTCAACCACCGGAGCAATCTGTATTGCAGCTTAGTAAACCTTCGACATTCCAATTTAACCCTTTGCCTACAGCTCCAGTTCACTCCGTACCTTCTTCTGTCCCCCCAGTGGGATTAAATAACCAGCAAGCCGATGTCCAGTATCTGTACGTGCCCTTTGAAAGTTTATACAATCAGCAACAGCCAGTGCAACAAACATATAGTCAGCAACCACAATCTTATGACGTTCCCGCAAAATACAATAATAATCCAGTTTTTACTACAGTGAATCCATTTCATATTAATCAATTTTATACGCCGGAACCGGTAATACCATCACAACCTCGTCGACCAAACGTTTACACCACCAGTACTACAACAACAACCACTTCTACCACTACAACCACACAAAGACCGCGAACTACCACCAGAAAACCTACTAATGTTTATGAAAATTATCTTAAGTCTCAGACCACTACACTAAAACCTAAGCCTAAGGCCCATCAACCCCCGTTGGCTATGTTTTTGGTTCGCACCTCGTCTCGTCTATCAGAGAGCCAGGTGGTGGATACATTAAAAAATGCCCGCAGTATCGCTGTCGTTGACGCTCCAAATTCCAATACTCCAGCGATTTTTGTGGGTCCAGGCGGTATGCCCACTCCGAATGGTTACACAAAATTCGAATTACCTTATCTTTCGCAGCTACAAGGTGCCCAAAATCTAAATGATGTTCCATTCTACGTAGCTCCTCTAAGCTATCGCACACCTCCAGGATTTAGCAAAATACTGTTGCCGGAACCTCACGTGGGCTCCATAGTTATTAATTTGGCGAGGGCAAGTCCTCCTGCACCACCACCGCCACCGCCACCACCAAGAGTGCAAAATCAACCTCAAATGCAACCTGTATCACCAGTACATTCGAATATTTATTACAGCTTCCCTCAACAGAATCTTTTAGACGAATACACCAGTAGCACCTCACGACCTAAGACTACAAGTCAACGTACGAAGATTCCAAATCGTGGCAACAAGGTTAGCTATTACTCTGAGGTGGACCCCATTTTGGAAGTATCTTCTCCCAAAATATCACCAAAAGAACGTCCGAAGAAAAAGAGACCACAGAGTAATAATAATGAACAGCAATTAGTGTATAATCAACATCCAAATAATCCCTATGCTCAATTTAATCCAATGCCTAATCAAATAAGCGACATCAAATACTTTAAATTACCTGTTAGTAGACCTAGTACAACATCCTCTACATCCACCAGCACCACTACTAGCAGCACAACAACTTCAACTACACCGGCTCCTCAGACTTATTTCATTTATAATACTAGTCCGGAAGTAGAATATCATAGTACGAGAGGTCATTTGAACCCGCAAAACAATCAGGTTGTTCAAGAACAATACAAGCCAGCTTTAACTACGTCACCTCCACAAACACCCCAACCTCAAAATAATTACGATTATCAAAATAACCAAAACATCCAACAACAATATGACCCCCCTTTAACTACTCTACCACAATACCAAAGTACAAGAGATCAATTTAATAATCAAATCGCTCAAGAAGAACGTAAACCTCATTTAAGCGCTGAGATCCCTCAAACACCGCCACCGCCACGGTATTCCCAGTACGAAATAAGTGACTCTTCAAATACCCAAAGTAATCAAGTCGAGCAGAATGAATACAAGCCGCGTTTAACAACCCCGCCAAGTCCGGTAGGTAGTATAACACCGGAAGAGGAATATCGCATGAAACAGTATTTCCGACAACAGGATGCTTTCCGGAATCGTCCGAAAATTATTCCAACAACGACACCCGCTTACGAGCAGGAACACTATACACCTCAAAACTTTGAGTACGCCGCTACACAAAGACCTCCCAGCACTACCACTACAACGACAACTAAGCGACCACGAATAACTTTCTATAGTCCTACTTCTGCGCCTGAGATAAATGACCAATTTAGTACACTGGCCCAAACCTCAGATCAAAATAATTACAATATACCTGCGAACCATCGACCTGCATATAACCAAAATGAAGTAAGCGATGGTCCCGTAGAATATGATCCAAATCCCTATCAATTGCCGTCGGAATTGCCTCCTTTAACTCCAAATTTGCCCGGTTTAGTCAATAATTTGCAAGAAAAAGGCAAACAAAATAACGTAGAGCAAAATGCACCGACGTCTTCAGAGCCCACACGGCCTACACGCAGACCTTTTAATCGGCTACGTAAGCCTGTCGCTACGAAAATAAGTTCCTCAGTTTCTTATTCCGAAACAGAAAACACGAATAGACGACCGGCCAACAGACTTAGACGACCGTATGGCACCAAAGCTTCAGCTTACATTAATACAGAGGACACGGCCGCCACGTCTACAACTACGACGAGACGTCCAAGCGCCTCGCGAAAGCCACTGATACGGAATCCTAATCGTATACGCTACCAGCCGACACCGGAAGAACGTGAAAGCTTAAGATTGAAACCTAAAAAGCGATACAAGGGCTCCGCCAAGAAACAGGAAAGCGAAGATTTAGACTACCAACGTGACGTTCTAAAACAAAACTATCCTATCTTTAGACCTTCGACACGAAGAACTACTACCACTCCAGAACCTCTCACTAGCTACTCCGAAATCACCACTGAAGTTCCTGCATCGGAGTCGCAACAAATTTACACAGTAACACCCGGGAATAATATTGACAACGACAACGAACAAAATTTCCCGGCAGGCCTTTTAGAACCCATGCAAATTGCTCAACAATATAATCATTACACTAATAACTACGGCCCGGGTTATTTCCCGAATCAAGAAGATCTAAACCCTACCGAATCAATATATAAGAATGAAATTAATCCCGCATATGCAACCACTACGCAAGACTATACTACAACATTTCGAACGACTACAACAACCGCAAAAACTACCGAAGCTCCACCAGAGGAAACAACGTTAACAACCACAAGACGTTCTCCCTTTATACGCAGAAATTATCCAAGAATACGAACAACAACGGAAACTCCTACCACTACAACCCAAGCTGAGGAAGAACGATATCTGGTAAATATAATAAAATTATTAATAAATCAAATTTGGTTTACATTTTTTGCAATTGTTAGATACGGCCGCGTTTACCACCACGGAAAGTGGTAAGAGTACGTGCTCGCACACGACGCCCTTTGCATCCAGCGTCGTCGACCCCATCAACAGAAGAGGAGAACGAGCAAGGTGAAGAATCAAAACAAACCTACCGCAAAACAAATCGTTACAATCAAGGTTCAACGGATAACGAGGTAAACAGTTCTAAAAAGGGAATAAACATAGTATTATTTTAAACCTTGAAATATTTACAGCCACCAAGACGTCGCTATAAAACTAGATTTCAATTAGAGGCTCAAGAATCGCAATGGTCTCCTGCTGTAAAAGTCGTCTCATCTAGTAACTTTAAGCCCATTAATCCTAAAGAATATCCAGTAAATAAACACAAGTTCGAGAATGAGCCTGACATAGTTACGGTGGATCCCAAAGAGGAAAATGAAAATTACGAAATTAAAGTGTCAGCGAATTATGGTTCAAAAAGCGGCATCAACACACACGGCTTAAGAGGGCCAAGTCTTAGGTAATTGTTCTTTTTATACCCTACACGCAGAAGAACTTAAAAATGGACCAACATTTTATTATACCGATCTGCCTGCGTGTCCGTCTGTCCGTCTGACCAGCGTCCATGTAAATTTGTATTTAAGCTTTAAACAGCAATTTTCGAGATATTTTCATGAAATTTCGTACAGTGACCTGTTTTGACCCAAAGACGAACGCTATTGAAAATGGTTTGGATCGGTTCATTTTTTCCATCACTCCCTATATAATGCCCTATTCTGAAAAGTCGTTACATGAAATAAAATTGCAATCTTCGAAACTTCTTGACAAAAGTGAGTAGGTAGTACAATTTCGGCATTCTGAATTGGTACGAAAACTTTACACAAGTTGGGGCAATTTTTAAACCCCCTCTTATATAACGAAGATTGAAGTACTTACGACAAAAAGGTGTAATTTTCAATGCTTCATAATGACAATTATATCAATACACAATATTATATATAATAATAGTAATTTAACATAAAAGAATTGGTTGTACCAAATTCGGCGTTCATTTTGGACTCTACCCTAATACATATTTTCATGAAAATTGATCTTTTATAGGGCAGGAAAGTCTAAGTTTTAATATGTGGTAATGAAAATTGGCCCATAATAGGAATTTCATACAAGAATAAGGATTGTGTTAAACAATCTGGTGTAAGGTATATAATGATCGGCTGTGCCCGACTATAATGTTCTTACTTTTTTTTTGTTGCTTACGTGGGAATTTTAATTGCTTTAACTTAGACCTGAGAAATCTTTTGCTGAACTTCTTGAAGAAGTCATGGGGAAAGCACCCGGCGAAAAGCTTACAGAGGCTAAGAGTAACGATGAATCAGCGGACGGTTCTATCTTTGAATCACAAAGAAACTCGATTGCCGATCGCATATATCCGAATCGTCGCGGTAAATGGAAAAAAGTTCGTGTCTCACTAGCACCAAGTAACAATGAAAGTTTCGAATTGGCTGAATCTCAAAATTTAGGTTCACAACTAATTAACTCAATACCCACTAGCGGAAAACCTATTACAGTTGTAGATTTAAATAAAGATTTAAAGATTACAACACCCATAACAGCTACAGTGGATATAAATAGAGTAACAACAATGATAAATACTACACCTATTTCGGTGCAGGCAAAGGTAGAAGAGAAAAGTGAGTACAGCAGTCAAACTACAGAAAAAGCAGAGAACTTTACTATGGAGCCTACGATTTTGGCAAAGGAAACAACTACCACGGAGAACCTGTCCGAAATCGTCGGTCAGGAAGAAATTGCTACACGCCGGATGGATGAAGATAGCAAAGAAGAGGATTTAGAAATTCAACCTAGCTTATTTTCGGAGGTAAAAAAGCAATTGCATGAGCTTTTCTCTATCGAAGAAGAAAGCGATGATAGCGCTGTGACGGCGGCTCTAACAGCCGTAAGTAAACGACGCCAAGAGTATACTCATATTAAGAGGGTAAAACCCGAAACTACGGTAGCACCGACGACAGAAATTCCTAATTTCAACAAGCCGATGACACCAGAAGAGAGACAAGCGTTCCACAAACAATTAATGGAACATGTTATATATGCAACATCGCAGCCCGCGATTGAACAAACCTCGGAAGCAGAAATCTGTTATAGAGGGCGTTGTATAAAATCTGATGATATACCAGCCAATCATAAGATAAATTAACGCGAAGGAAGAGCTTAGAAAAAAGAATAAACGAGAGAAATCTGAGATTTGTGATAAGAATACTTATAGAGAAAAACTATGCAGCTGTCTCTCCCAGCATATAATTTTCTATCTCTTTCTTTTCCTCTATTTTTCTTTTTATGCCACTGCCAGCTTATTACTCTATACCCTTGCACTCTGAGTCATGTTCTGGAACACTTTATAAATAACTACTATTGTAATTATTATTATTTAGTTTTAATTTAATTAAATTCACATAAATAAACTAAAATTAATTTGTAAGATAAAAAAAAAAACACAAATATTTTTTAGTTTATTTAAATTGAGTGAAAAGAGAGCGAATTCGCCTATTGAAGTTATCTCATCTTTTTTATACTTTCTACAACTCTCTAGTTTAACACATCTTTGTCACTTTATCTTCTCTAATAACAAAATAAATATTTTAACTTAAGTTAGCTTACTTTTAATAAATTAAGTTTGTTTTGTAATATAACGTAAATTGTTTGTAAACTTAAAATTAATAATAATGAAAATAAACGAAATAGTAAAATAAAAGCGATTTATGGGAGAAAATTTGTTTATCGATGTAATACAATCCCTCAACTGGGTTATCTTCTCGTCACCTTTGTTTGTTCTAAAATTTATATTAGCCACCCTATTAAAATTGAAAGCTTTACTTCTCATTAACCTTTTACCAACGATCTGGAAAATTGAACGGAATCCACCCCTCTAGTGGTTAAGGTGAATTACTTTTATATTTTACGCCATAAGTCAAGCTCTTTTCAGCATTTCACAAATATGCGCTCAACTCTTCTTTTAAAAGGCACTTGTGTGTCTTAGAATACCGTGTAAAATAAATCGTGTAAAAAAATACGCTCGACATAAGGTGATCTTGGGATAATTTTCCACAACTTTATAAAATCCAAATATTTTCCAAAACACCGTGAAAAGGATAATAATAAAATAGATATTACAGTTTTATTAAACAAACATAATTCATATTTATAACAAAAAAAAAAAAAAAAACAAAATTAAAAT
>NW_024005951.1:0-9815 GCF_014805625.2 Glossina fuscipes
CCCTTCTTTCTAACCACCATGCAGCAGTCATACATATTATACAATGCGTGTTCCAGAACACCCGAGATCTGGATAAATTCAATTCGCTCGAGCATAAGCATTGCTTCTACCGCATTTTGAGGACAGAGTAATATGCGTCTTTTTTAGTGATGTTGAAAGGGTATAGCGAATGCACTGGCAAATTTATGAAGGACTTCGCATACTCTGCTCAATCGCTTCCCCTCTAACAGGGACGGAGACTTGCATTTAAACCTAATCTGACTATGCTGCTAATCAGTCTGGTTTTAAGTATATTCGTATGCTTGCTATTATGGCAATTAATGAGAAAAAATTTTTCATTTGAAATAATGAATTATTTTCATTAAATATTTTAATTAAATAATACAATTGAAATTTTACATTAATTGAATTATTGCTTTCATCATTTTTATTTATTTAGTTTATTTTTTTTTTCTTATTTTACAGTTTTGACAAACATTTGGTTGTTTTCCTCGACTGCAGTTTATTGGGTTTTTCTCTGCATATTTCGTTTAATTTTTTTTTTTTTATGGTAAGTTACTGGAGCAAAGACCTGAATTATATTTTTGTAGTTTTAATTATTGCCTAAATAAGATTTAATTAAAGCATTGTTAACAATTCAATGGCATGTTGTGTCATTTTCTCAATGATATAAAATAATTAAATAAATTTGTAAAGTAATTTTTATTATAATTATTGTTGTTGTTGTTGTCTTTTTTACTGTTCACTCGACAACAAGATGAATATAATAACTGTCTGTACAAGTTAGTATTGCTCATGCTTTGTAATTGTGAAATGTGGGTTGATAAGTCATCAATGGTAGACAATGTCATTATTATTAAAGGCTTGGTAATAAAACAGAAATGATTTTTTTGTCTTGAATTCAAATGAAAGCCAACTTTACCGAATAGCAACAAATTGATTAACAAAATTTTAATAAATCACAAGCCCCTGACTTGCACTTTCGTAATGTAGAAGAGAGGACTTTTACGCGTGCGTACATAAACTTCCTTAAAATTGTATTGGTTTTTGATAGCTCTAGTTTTTGAGAAACGCTAAAATTCGTTTTAAACGGGGAAGCATCTGAAATTTTTGACTTTGAGGCGTAAACACCTTACACCACCCTACAGTTATCCATTTACTGGCATTTCAAAACAAGAGGTTATATCAGAATTAGTCGAAAAACTGGTCCGATTCGGAATATTTTCAATGGGGTTTGTCCTTGCGTCAAAAAAGGTCAGTGTAATAAATTTCGTCAAATTATACCAAAAATTGCGGGCTGTAAGGTGAAGAACAAGATAGGCAGGCGGGTAGACAGACAAACTTGTGCCGCCAGTGGTGCAAGATATAAGAACAGAAACATGACTACAAGACTGTAATTAAGTCCGAGCAACCGATATGAGGGAATACTTATTACGATGACCAAAGCCCCGATTCTTGTCTTGTTGTTTACCTGTCAGGCTCATTTAATTACTCTGCTCTTTTATATATGAGCTCAATTTTATTAATAGCAGGTAAAAACAATAAAGTCGGGTCATTGTTAGGGGTTCAGGAAGCCTCTTCCAATTTTCCGAAATGATCAATGTTTCGCTTTAAATTTAAACCAATAGTATGCTAGCAATCTAAAGAAAGTTGTGAACGGTGAAATTGTTCAAATAAAATTCATTGACTTTATTTATTGCCCCGTCTTTAATCCCGAGTTCTATAGCATGTACGAACAAGCAACGGATTCATATGTTGGAAGTTAACCTCTAAATTTCATATGTAAATCATAATTTTAAACAAGTTTTACAAACGAAAACAATTCGACTGACCATTAGCAATGAACGACTTATACATATGTACACCAACAGTTACAACTAAACAAAAGAGAGAGCTAGCAAGCTCTGATAATGAAATTAATCTAAAAATAAAGAAAAACATCTTGAAAAAAATGTTATTAAAGAAAACAGAAGCAAAAAAAAAAAAATAAGAGCAACGGTCGTTGCTCATGTTTATGATGACTGTTATTACAAAAGTCGCCTTTTGCTTTCATTTTCATAACAACACAATTACAATTACAATTGGTAGCAGTGCACTTTGAATACAGGCTTTTACTTGCAAGTTATTAGATCAGATATTATATCCGTTTATAAGGCAACTGCACTTATATGAATGTGATCGCTGCAATTACAATTTACGACCTTTCCATGCGTGCATTCCACTGACAAACTAAACCACGTAATGAATTTAAAAATGAAAGTGATCTCCTTTTATTTCGAGGTAATGCAATTGTTGACTTCGTTCATATTAGAAATCTCAGTTACATATTCCTGTACATTATTCAGCGACAGTCAAGTTGGTAATGATCACCGCAAGTGATTTCATTGTTTTGCTTTTTGCCTTTTTTCATCTAAATATTGAAAAATTGAACGGGATTTACTACTAGATACGAAAACTATATTTATACGAAAGACATGCCGTGAATTCATTTCAATCTCTTATTCAACCAACGATATTTTGTTTATCATTTCATCTGAGTCATTTCAAATATTTCTTTTGAAGGTCAATAATGAAACCATTGTAAAACTCTTTGTTATGCTTCACGTTTTTGCAATCATGTTTGCAATTGACTTGTTGTCTGTAATAGATGTGAAACCTATGATTCATATCTTAAAAATTGTTTTTATGATATTTTTTACTCCTTGCAGGCCTCACCATGACACAAAAGCAATTGCAAATTTTATTTATTAGTATTGGTATATGCCTGCTTTTGTTTATCAGCTCCGTAAGTAGCCAGGAAAAATGGTCACGTCAAATATCGGAGGCAACGGAATCCGGTGTAACCAATGATAACTACGATTGGATACCTTTGCCTCAATCGGCGGACAATTCGTCGAGGGATCGTTCTTCTAATGGACGAGTGCTAACCTATTCACAATCCTTCCCCCCTGACGGACATTTCGCAGATTTATCGAGAGCTATTAATAATGCTGCCGTTTCCTCGAAATCTTCACCGTTTGACTTCTCTTACGCCCCATTTCGAAGCTTATCCAATTCACCTCAAACACAGTCATTACGGCAACAGCCAAGTCCACTATCAAAAGCAAATAATCTACAGCCTCAAGAGCCAACGTCACAATCGTTTTTCAAATTTGAAATGCCATTAGGTAATGCAAATAATCGTCCAGCAAATATTGCATCCGGTGTCAATACTGGCTATAATATACAACATGCTTTTGGTGGCGGTGGTCAAGCTACTTTATTTAATTCTCCGTTATTCAATCAACAACCCATTTTTCCCCCTGAATTTCATCCTTTGCCACAAAAACCGACAGCGCAATCTTTACAGCGCAGACCTTCACATCATCAAAACTTTGTGGAAGATCCTATTAGTTTAAATAATTTCTTTAAAGACACGAAGCCCACCCAATCACCGTTGCAATCTGTGACGCCTCAAGTATTCCCAGTGGAACCTCAACCACCGGAGCAATCTGTATTGCAGCTTAGTAAACCTTCGACATTCCAATTTAACCCTTTGCCTACAGCTCCAGTTCACTCCGTACCTTCTTCTGTCCCCCCAGTGGGATTAAATAACCAGCAAGCCGATGTCCAGTATCTGTACGTGCCCTTTGAAAGTTTATACAATCAGCAACAGCCAGTGCAACAAACATATAGTCAGCAACCACAATCTTATGACGTTCCCGCAAAATACAATAATAATCCAGTTTTTACTACAGTGAATCCATTTCATATTAATCAATTTTATACGCCGGAACCGGTAATACCATCACAACCTCGTCGACCAAACGTTTACACCACCAGTACTACAACAACAACCACTTCTACCACTACAACCACACAAAGACCGCGAACTACCACCAGAAAACCTACTAATGTTTATGAAAATTATCTTAAGTCTCAGACCACTACACTAAAACCTAAGCCTAAGGCCCATCAACCCCCGTTGGCTATGTTTTTGGTTCGCACCTCGTCTCGTCTATCAGAGAGCCAGGTGGTGGATACATTAAAAAATGCCCGCAGTATCGCTGTCGTTGACGCTCCAAATTCCAATACTCCAGCGATTTTTGTGGGTCCAGGCGGTATGCCCACTCCGAATGGTTACACAAAATTCGAATTACCTTATCTTTCGCAGCTACAAGGTGCCCAAAATCTAAATGATGTTCCATTCTACGTAGCTCCTCTAAGCTATCGCACACCTCCAGGATTTAGCAAAATACTGTTGCCGGAACCTCACGTGGGCTCCATAGTTATTAATTTGGCGAGGGCAAGTCCTCCTGCACCACCACCGCCACCGCCACCACCAAGAGTGCAAAATCAACCTCAAATGCAACCTGTATCACCAGTACATTCGAATATTTATTACAGCTTCCCTCAACAGAATCTTTTAGACGAATACACCAGTAGCACCTCACGACCTAAGACTACAAGTCAACGTACGAAGATTCCAAATCGTGGCAACAAGGTTAGCTATTACTCTGTGGTCTCTTTTTCTTCGGACGTTCTTTTGGTGATATTTTGGGAGAAGATACTTCCAAAATGGGGTCCACCTCAGAGTAATAATAATGAACAGCAATTAGTGTATAATCAACATCCAAATAATCCCTATGCTCAATTTAATCCAATGCCTAATCAAATAAGCGACATCAAATACTTTAAATTACCTGTTAGTAGACCTAGTACAACATCCTCTACATCCACCAGCACCACTACTAGCAGCACAACAACTTCAACTACACCGGCTCCTCAGACTTATTTCATTTATAATACTAGTCCGGAAGTAGAATATCATAGTACGAGAGGTCATTTGAACCCGCAAAACAATCAGGTTGTTCAAGAACAATACAAGCCAGCTTTAACTACGTCACCTCCACAAACACCCCAACCTCAAAATAATTACGATTATCAAAATAACCAAAACATCCAACAACAATATGACCCCCCTTTAACTACTCTACCACAATACCAAAGTACAAGAGATCAATTTAATAATCAAATCGCTCAAGAAGAACGTAAACCTCATTTAAGCGCTGAGATCCCTCAAACACCGCCACCGCCACGGTATTCCCAGTACGAAATAAGTGACTCTTCAAATACCCAAAGTAATCAAGTCGAGCAGAATGAATACAAGCCGCGTTTAACAACCCCGCCAAGTCCGGTAGGTAGTATAACACCGGAAGAGGAATATCGCATGAAACAGTATTTCCGACAACAGGATGCTTTCCGGAATCGTCCGAAAATTATTCCAACAACGACACCCGCTTACGAGCAGGAACACTATACACCTCAAAACTTTGAGTACGCCGCTACACAAAGACCTCCCAGCACTACCACTACAACGACAACTAAGCGACCACGAATAACTTTCTATAGTCCTACTTCTGCGCCTGAGATAAATGACCAATTTAGTACACTGGCCCAAACCTCAGATCAAAATAATTACAATATACCTGCGAACCATCGACCTGCATATAACCAAAATGAAGTAAGCGATGGTCCCGTAGAATATGATCCAAATCCCTATCAATTGCCGTCGGAATTGCCTCCTTTAACTCCAAATTTGCCCGGTTTAGTCAATAATTTGCAAGAAAAAGGCAAACAAAATAACGTAGAGCAAAATGCACCGACGTCTTCAGAGCCCACACGGCCTACACGCAGACCTTTTAATCGGCTACGTAAGCCTGTCGCTACGAAAATAAGTTCCTCAGTTTCTTATTCCGAAACAGAAAACACGAATAGACGACCGGCCAACAGACTTAGACGACCGTATGGCACCAAAGCTTCAGCTTACATTAATACAGAGGACACGGCCGCCACGTCTACAACTACGACGAGACGTCCAAGCGCCTCGCGAAAGCCACTGATACGGAATCCTAATCGTATACGCTACCAGCCGACACCGGAAGAACGTGAAAGCTTAAGATTGAAACCTAAAAAGCGATACAAGGGCTCCGCCAAGAAACAGGAAAGCGAAGATTTAGACTACCAACGTGACGTTCTAAAACAAAACTATCCTATCTTTAGACCTTCGACACGAAGAACTACTACCACTCCAGAACCTCTCACTAGCTACTCCGAAATCACCACTGAAGTTCCTGCATCGGAGTCGCAACAAATTTACACAGTAACACCCGGGAATAATATTGACAACGACAACGAACAAAATTTCCCGGCAGGCCTTTTAGAACCCATGCAAATTGCTCAACAATATAATCATTACACTAATAACTACGGCCCGGGTTATTTCCCGAATCAAGAAGATCTAAACCCTACCGAATCAATATATAAGAATGAAATTAATCCCGCATATGCAACCACTACGCAAGACTATACTACAACATTTCGAACGACTACAACAACCGCAAAAACTACCGAAGCTCCACCAGAGGAAACAACGTTAACAACCACAAGACGTTCTCCCTTTATACGCAGAAATTATCCAAGAATACGAACAACAACGGAAACTCCTACCACTACAACCCAAGCTGAGGAAGAACGATATCTGGTAAATATAATAAAATTATTAATAAATCAAATTTGGTTTACATTTTTTGCAATTGTTAGATACGGCCGCGTTTACCACCACGGAAAGTGGTAAGAGTACGTGCTCGCACACGACGCCCTTTGCATCCAGCGTCGTCGACCCCATCAACAGAAGAGGAGAACGAGCAAGGTGAAGAATCAAAACAAACCTACCGCAAAACAAATCGTTACAATCAAGGTTCAACGGATAACGAGGTAAACAGTTCTAAAAAGGGAATAAACATAGTATTATTTTAAACCTTGAAATATTTACAGCCACCAAGACGTCGCTATAAAACTAGATTTCAATTAGAGGCTCAAGAATCGCAATGGTCTCCTGCTGTAAAAGTCGTCTCATCTAGTAACTTTAAGCCCATTAATCCTAAAGAATATCCAGTAAATAAACACAAGTTCGAGAATGAGCCTGACATAGTTACGGTGGATCCCAAAGAGGAAAATGAAAATTACGAAATTAAAGTGTCAGCGAATTATGGTTCAAAAAGCGGCATCAACACACACGGCTTAAGAGGGCCAAGTCTTAGGTAATTGTTCTTTTTATACCCTACACGCAGAAGAACTTAAAAATGGACCAACATTTTATTATACCGATCTGCCTGCGTGTCCGTCTGTCCGTCTGACCAGCGTCCATGTAAATTTGTATTTAAGCTTTAAACAGCAATTTTCGAGATATTTTCATGAAATTTCGTACAGTGACCTGTTTTGACCCAAAGACGAACGCTATTGAAAATGGTTTGGATCGGTTCATTTTTTCCATCACTCCCTATATAATGCCCTATTCTGAAAAGTCGTTACATGAAATAAAATTGCAATCTTCGAAACTTCTTGACAAAAGTGAGTAGGTAGTACAATTTCGGCATTCTGAATTGGTACGAAAACTTTACACAAGTTGGGGCAATTTTTAAACCCCCTCTTATATAACGAAGATTGAAGTACTTACGACAAAAAGGTGTAATTTTCAATGCTTCATAATGACAATTATATCAATACACAATATTATATATAATAATAGTAATTTAACATAAAAGAATTGGTTGTACCAAATTCGGCGTTCATTTTGGACTCTACCCTAATACATATTTTCATGAAAATTGATCTTTTATAGGGCAGGAAAGTCTAAGTTTTAATATGTGGTAATGAAAATTGGCCCATAATAGGAATTTCATACAAGAATAAGGATTGTGTTAAACAATCTGGTGTAAGGTATATAATGATCGGCTGTGCCCGACTATAATGTTCTTACTTTTTTTTTGTTGCTTACGTGGGAATTTTAATTGCTTTAACTTAGACCTGAGAAATCTTTTGCTGAACTTCTTGAAGAAGTCATGGGGAAAGCACCCGGCGAAAAGCTTACAGAGGCTAAGAGTAACGATGAATCAGCGGACGGTTCTATCTTTGAATCACAAAGAAACTCGATTGCCGATCGCATATATCCGAATCGTCGCGGTAAATGGAAAAAAGTTCGTGTCTCACTAGCACCAAGTAACAATGAAAGTTTCGAATTGGCTGAATCTCAAAATTTAGGTTCACAACTAATTAACTCAATACCCACTAGCGGAAAACCTATTACAGTTGTAGATTTAAATAAAGATTTAAAGATTACAACACCCATAACAGCTACAGTGGATATAAATAGAGTAACAACAATGATAAATACTACACCTATTTCGGTGCAGGCAAAGGTAGAAGAGAAAAGTGAGTACAGCAGTCAAACTACAGAAAAAGCAGAGAACTTTACTATGGAGCCTACGATTTTGGCAAAGGAAACAACTACCACGGAGAACCTGTCCGAAATCGTCGGTCAGGAAGAAATTGCTACACGCCGGATGGATGAAGATAGCAAAGAAGAGGATTTAGAAATTCAACCTAGCTTATTTTCGGAGGTAAAAAAGCAATTGCATGAGCTTTTCTCTATCGAAGAAGAAAGCGATGATAGCGCTGTGACGGCGGCTCTAACAGCCGTAAGTAAACGACGCCAAGAGTATACTCATATTAAGAGGGTAAAACCCGAAACTACGGTAGCACCGACGACAGAAATTCCTAATTTCAACAAGCCGATGACACCAGAAGAGAGACAAGCGTTCCACAAACAATTAATGGAACATGTTATATATGCAACATCGCAGCCCGCGATTGAACAAACCTCGGAAGCAGAAATCTGTTATAGAGGGCGTTGTATAAAATCTGATGATATACCAGCCAATCATAAGATAAATTAACGCGAAGGAAGAGCTTAGAAAAAAGAATAAACGAGAGAAATCTGAGATTTGTGATAAGAATACTTATAGAGAAAAACTATGCAGCTGTCTCTCCCAGCATATAATTTTCTATCTCTTTCTTTTCCTCTATTTTTCTTTTTATGCCACTGCCAGCTTATTACTCTATACCCTTGCACTCTGAGTCATGTTCTGGAACACTTTATAAATAACTACTATTGTAATTATTATTATTTAGTTTTAATTTAATTAAATTCACATAAATAAACTAAAATTAATTTGTAAGATAAAAAAAAAAACACAAATATTTTTTAGTTTATTTAAATTGAGTGAAAAGAGAGCGAATTCGCCTATTGAAGTTATCTCATCTTTTTTATACTTTCTACAACTCTCTAGTTTAACACATCTTTGTCACTTTATCTTCTCTAATAACAAAATAAATATTTTAACTTAAGTTAGCTTACTTTTAATAAATTAAGTTTGTTTTGTAATATAACGTAAATTGTTTGTAAACTTAAAATTAATAATAATGAAAATAAACGAAATAGTAAAATAAAAGCGATTTATGGGAGAAAATTTGTTTATCGATGTAATACAATCCCTCAACTGGGTTATCTTCTCGTCACCTTTGTTTGTTCTAAAATTTATATTAGCCACCCTATTAAAATTGAAAGCTTTACTTCTCATTAACCTTTTACCAACGATCTGGAAAATTGAACGGAATCCACCCCTCTAGTGGTTAAGGTGAATTACTTTTATATTTTACGCCATAAGTCAAGCTCTTTTCAGCATTTCACAAATATGCGCTCAACTCTTCTTTTAAAAGGCACTTGTGTGTCTTAGAATACCGTGTAAAATAAATCGTGTAAAAAAATACGCTCGACATAAGGTGATCTTGGGATAATTTTCCACAACTTTATAAAATCCAAATATTTTCCAAAACACCGTGAAAAGGATAATAATAAAATAGATATTACAGTTTTATTAAACAAAAATAATTCATATTTATAACAAAAAAAAAAAAAAAAACAAAATTAAAAT
>NW_024005952.1:0-12218 GCF_014805625.2 Glossina fuscipes
AAAAATCACTGACAACAATATTGTTTAAGCAAAGAAAAAAAAAAAAACGGTGGTATAAGTAACCCAACCCCTATTAGGATAACGTGTTTCGAAATTTATATTAGCCGTTCACAAGAGTCATACCAATCGACATCGATATTATATTGGAAATACAGGTCGATATTATAGCTGGAATTTTTTAAAGAAATACGATCTGATTACTTTTTGTCCACAGTAGAATGCAACAGTGGCAGTGCAACTTGATATAATAATTTTAATGTGCAAGAGTGAAATTTCAATTGTTTTTGTTTTTGAAGAAATTTTATTTTTTAAAAATTATTAATAAAATAAAATGTAAACTAATTTCTTATCTTCAAAATTTTATTCAATATCCATTTCATCGACTCGAGAACGTACACGATTTTTTCGTTTATTTTTTTTGGATTTCGGTGGTAGAAAGTTTTCCAAAAATTCGATGGTATTACGTATGGTATCGGCACTAACATTACCTATATGATCACGATCAAAAAATATGACAGGCGCTGATTCGGTCGCCGCCTGTAAGTTTGCACATTCACATTGTCTTTTCGGAGAGACGGTAATAATCTCCAACCTTTCAGCTGTTGGAGTAGCGGTAGCTAAAAAGAAAAAAAATCGTAGACAAAATATATATAAAGAATTTGAGTACATTTTTTTTTTATATAGCCTGGGCTATAAGTGACAAAATGCTGCAATACGTAATATTTGCCATAAGACGTTGAGTTTTTACAAAAAAAAAAAAGAAACATAAATTTTCACTTTCTGCGCAATTGCGAAATTTTCCTTCTCCTGTTCCATGGCAACTAAAAATAGTGGTTAGAACATTTTTCTCATGCTTCTAATGCGACGATTACAAGATACATTGACAATAATTTCATCCTCATGGAAAATCTTACGTATCACACTTAAACAGTTTGTGACTTATAGCCGATGTTGTCTTTGAAGTGAAATTGTTTGGATGATATGAACAAATGTGTAAATTGTGATTATTAACCAACAAGTGATGAATGTTTCAGTTGACTGACGATCTGCAGAGCAATAAATACCAAATTGACAAAATTGTAAAGTTTACACACTTTGTATTAAATACTCATTAGTACGTATGTCAACTTCCATTATTATACCCTACACCACAATCGCAAATTACAATATATATTAAGCTTGTGTAGACGTTTGTAGTACCCAGAAAGGGCGTAAAGCAGACTCACCTTTTATTATACTGATCGATTCAGAACTATTCGTTCATTTCAGAATCATTTTCCATATCGATTTTAACTTGTCTGTCCATCTGTCTGTGTGATGTCTGTCCATGTATTTTTGTGTTCAAATTGGTGCACTTACTCGTTTTGACTCAAGGATGAACTTTATTGTAAATGGTTCGGATCGGTTAACTTTTTTGGCCACTCCCTATATAACACCAGCTTTTGAAAAGTCGTTATATGGATAAATTGCAACATTCAAAATCGGACAAAGATCGGTGAGTACTAATGTTTTCGCGTTCTAAATTGGTGGCCGGGAAATTTTTTAACCCCCTCTCATATAACCGAAAACTAAACATTTATATGGTACAGAGGTCTAATTTTCTATATTTCAACCACATCGGATTTGGACCATGTAAATTTATTTTTGGGATACCTTCGCATAAAAAGATTTTTAGAAAATGTAAACCCTTATATGCCTATAAGGCCTGATTGGAGATGTTTTATGGCGAAAATTTGTGTAAGCTAATAATTTCAGACAAAAATTAAGTGGACCAAACTTGTCCAAATTTTGTGGAGGTAACTTTTATACCATATTATTATTATGGATCAGCTTCCACCATAACTTATTAAATCTTAGTCTTTTTTGCCCTAAAAAATAAAAATTTCGTAAAAGTCCTTACATGGGATGGGATTCAAAAATAGGTATCGGTGGTCCACATTTGGTGTAATCCATTTTTTTTATCTTAAATTACTATTATAGGTTTAGTTTTATCATAACATATTAAAATTCAGACTTTCTGCCTTATAAAGAATCAAAAATAGGCCGAGATAGTCCAAATTTGATAGAGTGAATTTTTTTTATCTTAAATTACTATTATCGGTTCATTTTCATTGAGAAGCATTGAATATTAGGCCCTTTTGTCATATGAACTTTAGTTTTCGTTAAATGAGAGGGAGTTCAAACAATTTCCCAAGCCGATCCATAGTTTTCACATCAATTAAAAATATCGAAATATTATTACTTGGCCATTTTTGCCCAGATATTTTGAAAATTCCCATTATTTACATATATCCACCTTCCATAATAGGGCGTTACTAAGGGAAATGGGTGAAATATCCTAAAAATTTTCAAAAGCGTTTTTCCTTGGTCCAAAACGGCTGAATGTACCAAATTTTATCAAAACATCTCAAAAATTTTGACTTATAGCTTGAACACAAATTTGCATAGAGATATAATAGACGGACAGAGAGGCTTAGTAAATGCTCCATCTATGTTAAGCGCTTCTGCGTGTTGCATACCTCAGCATAAACTTAATATACCCTATATAGATTTAATTAATTGAATTTAAACTATAAGCAACTTTCTGTGCAAGGTAAGAACTTCCTTTCTGAGTGTGAGCCTGTGAGGCACATCGGTTTATGATATATTATATATATATATATGTATATTAGGGTTGATCAATGCACTAAAACCCCATTTTTCCATTCCGCTCTTTAGGCGTAAGCAAATTATAACTCGTAAACAAACGATAGACGTTGCTACCTCATAAAAATAATATGGATTTTTTATCACTGCCAACTTCATTGTGTTAATTCCAGTAATCTAAAAACCGATGTATTAGTAATAATAATTAGCAACTAACGAAATGTAATTTGCTGAATACTTAGTAATAAACGTGTACTTAGTAAAAAGGGGGATAATTCGGTTTAGAGTAACGTCAACAAGAAATCCTGCTTCGACTCGAAACCGCGAGTGAATGGACATACATTTATGCTTCCTTGTGCAATTGTCTGAGGAAAAATATGGCCAAAGTAAAATATTCTTCATCTTCTTAAACATAAACTTTCCAACAAAGTTCGAGCAGAGCTTTTGAAAATGATCTCAATCTTTTAATCTCTCATGCCGCTGCTATCGAAATATTTTTTCAAAAAATTACAAAATTCACAAAATATACAAACAATAACACACAAACGCCCAAACAAACTAATAAAATGCATACACCGGAGTGTAAAAGGATCGATCACTAACAGCAAATAGGGTAAAACAAGGTAAAATTAAAATTCATCCTCACTTACGTAGAGAACCTAAAAGAGCCAAAAACTTACTTAATAAAACCAAAAGACAAAAGAAAGAACAAAAAGAACATCATTAAAACTTACTATTTGGACGAAAGCATTCCTTGATTTGTATCCATTTCTGACAGAACTGTTTAATGTATGAATCATTTTGACTGAATAGAGTTCTGGCAGCGGCGTCAACACGATTTTGCATGAATGGTGGTATGAATGGCCATTTCCCTCTGGCGGCAAAAAAACAAATGATATCTAAACCCATGATAACGATGATGATGATGACGACGATGATGATGATGATAATGATGATGATGACGATGATGTCAACGACAACGACAACAATTATCAATGTGGTTGCGATGAAGAATTTTTAAAGCAATAAAATTAAAAAAAGGTGAAAAAGAAAATAATGGTATGGAAGTATGAAAAAGCACGGATACGAGCTTTAACTTAGTACTTACATGGAATTTTAAATATATGAAAAAAACTACGATTCATTTCCAGATTTTTTATTGCATGTATACCAGCAGCAGGATTCTTCATATGCAATGGAGAGATTTCTTTTGATTTACGATAATGTTCCACATTAGGTGTTAGGCCAAAAGGAATTTCCTCAATTCGAACACTTTTCATGTAGGCTTCCGTATAAAGTAATTCATCGATAAATAATAATATAAAAATCGGTGTCATATACCGCAAGATTTTATTTTTTAATTTCATTATTTAATTGTTTTTATTTATTTATTTTTTTTTATTATATATGCATATGTGTATATATTTTTAAAAAAAAAAAATTTTTTTTTTTTTTTTTAAATTTATTTCAAACGAACGGTGGTAACATGTGAAAGTATAGTGGAAAACTGAAAGTATGAAATTCAGAAATTGTATCCTGTAGATGTTTTGCATGACATTAAACATCGCATGACTATTAGGATTTTTTACATTTATTTTATTTTAAGGATATAAACTCGTGCTTCTAACAATTAATTACAGATGCGTGGCTTATGTATAAATATATGCACATATCCACATGTATATTTTAATGCATAATATTTTATCAAATGACTTTTTAGTAGACCTGTAACACGGCTCTGTTTGATATCCAAGCACTTAGAGTAACATGTTTAATGCATATAAGAAAAGTTGACCTATTCTCATGTTATGTTAAATGGAAATTCAAGAAGCATGGGAATGCATTTATCTTATCGTTTTGTTTTTAGCAACCACGGATTAAGTTCTTTAATTCTAAGCTCTTTAGTCGGTGCCTACATGAATTTTGATCAGTGACATCTATTGGTGAAAACGATCAAGTATTACGAAAGATCCATGTAGGCAACAGTTAAATTCGTTGACTTTGACCTTTTTCTACATAAAATAACCGTTTTCCATTAAATATTATTGAGGCAGTCACTTCATGCAGACTCTAGTTATGCATTTTCGACATTCATTACTTTTATTGTTTGATTTGAGGAAATCTACTGCCGAAGCTCATCAAACACTTTTAGAAGCTTATGGTGAACGATTTGCAAGATCAAAAAATGTTAAAGACAATGAATTACAAGATTTAATGAATGGAAACCCAACTCTCGAAGAACTTTCTCGAATTCTCGAAGAACTTTCGAATAGCTTAGCAGTTGATGAATCAACATGTTTGAACACATTTACATGCCATGGGAAAGATCCAAAAGGTAAGAAAATGGCCGTCATATTTGATTGTATACGAATCGTTTCAACGTCGCAGTTTTATTGCCTGCCGGGAAAAAAAAGAAAAGTTTCCGTAGCGTAGTGCGATGGTCGATGAAAAGTGAATCTGTGAACTGTGACTGTAGATGTTGACCAACGTTAATTGAACCTATGGAAAGATGTATTTTTGCAAAAATGACCAGCAATAGCGATTAACAGGGGCAAAGTCATCCTGTTGCGTACCAACGCTTGGCCAAACGAGTCGGCTGTAAGAGTTATCAAGCATACAGTGATGCAGCTCGAAAGGGAAGTTCTGTCGCATCCATCATACTCACAATACATAACGACTTCTGATTACCACATGTTCAGATTGGTATAGCACTGGACGGTTTCGGAATGCTGAAGAAGTGCGAAAATATGTCAATAATGGGATCGCTGCCAAATCAATATTTTTCTTTCGACACGGTTTACTGAAGTGAAGATAGCCCAGCAAGTAAACCACATTTTTAAGGTTCGTGTTCTTATCGAAAATTTTTATAGTTTTCATGAAAACCTAAATCATCAAATCATCAGGATTTCGTAGACATTATGAGACAATATTGACAGCTGACATAACAACAAATGATAAGTAATCTTTTTTTTAATTAGATAAATCACTTCTTTATAAAAAAATCGAAAATAGAAAATATCTCATCGCTGTACTTTATCACCCACCACATTTAAATTTGACATAACTTAACTGCCAAAAGTAATGTGAAGTTTAGCATTTCACACATGATTTATTTGCCTGTGGTTATCGAGGTGCGTTCGAAAACGCACAAACTAACGTTTTTGTATAATATAAAGTGGAGCCGTGGAGTGGAGGAATGTAGACAATCAGAAACAATATGCACTTAAGGGTTAAATATGCTTCCATTAATAACAATCGTTAACGGGCTTGACACTAATGTTCGCCACAGCCACTTAAAACATCAGATTAACGCATTTAGTTAGATATCCATGGCTATCCATGGTTCGCCTTAATGTAAATATTGCATTCATATTTGTTTCTAGTATGTTGAAGGGCTGAACGCAATTGTACACCAAAGGCTTTTCAAAGCCTTTTTTTTATTAATTACATGCCTAACCTATTTAGCTTAACATAGATTCATAAAAAAAGTTAAATTTAAAAACAAGTTAATTTACTTAGACAAACTTCTCTGGCCATTTTCGGTATTTACGTACGAATAGCTAGAAAGTCAATCGCATCTGCATAAGCCAATTACAGAATGTAATGAATTTAATGCTTTAAATATGCGATATGCGATATTTCTCACATGCACACTATGATATGTATAAGAATTTAAAAGAGAAGCGAAAAATGTTTCATCGACTGCCTCCAATTTAGAAGCAGCCTGAATACAGGCAATAAAGAAATTCTTTTAACAAATCCCAAAACTTTCTCATAAATAACCAGAGAGAGTAAAAAATTGAATTACATTTTCTCAAAGAGAAATTTGATCGTCACACTCCTTCTTCTTAATAGAGAGAACTAACTCAATACAATATGCCAGAGAAAACTAATTCATATCGTCAACAAGCTGCATGGCTATGTATAAATTCACACTAGTGTAGGATATATCTGGTCGTGCACTCTGTGAGCTTACGGCACTATGGAACGTCAATGTAAAAAAGCAGAATTAAGAGAATTGTTGCCCATGCATGTAAGCGAGAAGGAAGAGTAAACCATTAAGTATTGTTTAACTGCAACAGCGCTGTAACTGTTAAATAATACTCTTAATGACGATAGCATTTATCTAGCTAGCATATCTTGTTGAGTAAGCTTACTCTCTGGTAGTAATGCCATATTTTCCATTTTCCTTTAAGTTAGGAGTGAGCATATTATATGAGTCGGAATCTTCTGGCCATGTGTCCCTTGACAAAATTCATTTACTATAAACATTTGTAAAACCTCAAAAAACAAATTAAGATACATATACATATACAATAACTTTTAATATAAAGTACTTGCAAAGAAATTGTCCTTCGCTGCCTGGCTATGAATACTACTTATTACCCCACCACCTTGCTTGTGTATATTAAGTTTTTTCACATGTTAGCAATATCCCGAAAGTCTTGAAATTAACCCATCTGTTATTATACGCGACCTATGCAGCATCATAAGCCAGTCTATTCAGCCGTCTGTCTGTCTGCCTGTCTTGTCCTCTTGTGTTCAACTTGCACGCCTAATTTTTGAGATATTTTGATGAAACCACAGACGCGTTTTGGCCCAAGCATGACAGTTATCCAAACAGGTTGGAATCGGACCAACTTTTCGAGCACTTCCTATATAATCCGTTATTTTCAAAAGTTGACTCATGGATAACGGTAAGGGGACGTAGGGCCGTGCCCCAACATAAGATTGTTAGTTTTTTTTTTTTTTGTTTTCTCTAAGATCAAAACAAAGGCGCATGGCTACAGCGAAAACTCTTCTCAAATCGGGAAACATGTCGACAGTTTTGTAGCAAATACGACTTGGAGCTATTTGCTTTTTAAAAGAAATAATTTTACCCCACATCAAGAAGACCTTCTCAATAATATTCAACATTGGCTAAATTTTTCAAAAATTTTCTCAAAGGTCAATTAGAATGCAAGAACGGGTGGGCACAAATTGCACCTAATCAAAGGTGACCTAATTCTTCGACAGTCCTCTAATTCCGTAATACATATACGAAGAATATAGAGAATACATATAAACGAGAAAAGAACAGTTTTCGCTATAGTTACCATCCGTCTATATCTCTATAAGTTTTTTTGTACACTCAGAACCGGTAATAACCTATAGCTTAGAGCAAATATTTACTAAAATTACTCAAAGAGATCTACGGAAATGAAATTTGAGGTGAATCATTTTGTAGAATTAACGAACCTGAATTCAAAATCTGTCATTTAATAATCGATAAAAGCTAAGGCTGTCCATATTAATATACGATTCGAATTTATCGATTGCACGCCATTTAAAAGAAACGTTATTGCGTCTACTGTTAGTTCGCGCCAAATAAAATATGAGCTTTTAAGCATATAAAAAAGCTTGTGAGGCGGGTAAGATGGGTGAGATCGATTAATAACAGTTACGATCATCATTAGGCCAGTCTGCTATCTATCTATTCATCTCTTTTTAAGGAGGAATTTAAAGAATTGTTTAGAGAAATCAACGAAACACGTCACAAGATCACTTGGTTGCTGGAAAGTGAATAAGTTCGGCGAAGAGCGTTCTCTGTACGTTTCTTTTCTTCGAGCTACCGGATAAGAGAGTAATGCAAAGTTTCGCTAATAAAAGATATATTGTCACATCATTGTCATAAAAATTGAAATATAATTTTAGATAAGGAGCGAGTTTTTTTTATGACTCCCGATAGCGAGTAAACTCGATAGCTGTGAAGGCGTAAAGGGATAAAGTATGCATTTTTCTTACCATCGAATAAAAAATCTTTCGATCGTAAACTTGTGTCGAGTGATACTTTCAAATTACAACACCGAGAACCTTGTACCGGGCATAGACGTAAATAAAACAAACACTTGCAGCTTTTATTAGTTAATTTAATCCATTTTCCAAATAATTTCCTTTTAATATATTTTTTTGTTATAATGGTATTGCGAAGCTTTACACGATATATATAATAAAGCTTTACGCCGATGAAGCACACGTCTGCGGGTAAGTGCTTGCTATTCAAGGTGAATTTTATTTACGCAAATAAAAATCTTTTAAGAACTTACAGTGCTATAAATGCATTTCTGGTGTTTGTAATGAAGGGGAACAAATTTTATCATACGACTTAATTTATAAATGAATTCAGTTGTTTTTCTCATTCTTTAGGAACTCGTAAATTACTGAAAAATCTTTCGAACCATATCCGCGAGACTTAAGAGTGCGATATATTTGATGAGCCATTGCCCCCATTGGTATGGGTGTATTCGAACTTGTGGCGATACCAGAAGCTAAACCTAAATCTTTGGTTATTAATTCGGTGGAAAATCCCCCAGCGTAACCTTTATTGGCAGGTGCGGTAGGTGTTATACCGGGCACGGGATTGTATACTTCAGAGGACCAGCAGCGTCCTGTAGAAGAGTTCACAATGTCCGAGAATGTTTTTGGATCCAAGCCAAGGCGTATGGCCAAATTCATGGCCTCAGAAACTCCGATCATAGATATGCCCAAAAGCATGTTATTGCATAATTTAGCTGCCTGTCCCATGCCATAAGAACCACAATGTGTAATACGTTTACCCATGCCTTCCAAAATGGTTTTAACGCATTCGTATTCACTCTCAGTGCCGCCTACCATGAAAGTCAATGTAGCATTTACAGCGCCCGGAACTCCACCCGAGACAGGCGCATCAACAAAACGCCCCCCTTTCGCTTTAACTAACTTCTGCACTTGTTGAGCTACATTTGGATCAATAGTGGACGAATCGATGAATACCGTATTTTCATTTACTCCATTAGCGGTCATTTCTTCATAAGTTTTCCAGACAATATCGTTGTTTGGCAGCATAGTAATAACAAAATCTGATTTGCCGGCCAAATCACTGGTCTTGTCGTATACAGTAGCACCTTGAGCTTTCATTTTACCGGCCGCTTCTTTCGAAACATCGAAAACATGCAATTTATGTCCACTCTTCATCAAATTTGAAGCCATGGGTCCGCCCATATTACCTAACCCGACGAAACCAATGTTTTTCGAGTTTGCCTTGCTAGACATGGAACGACATGCTGTCGTTACACCCATGGCATTGAAACGCGACATCAAACATATCACACGTAAAGCCATTTCTTGATTATGTTTTACTTAAAGTTTTATCAAAAAGAGCAGCCAAACGATTATATAACTTAAAATTTGTCGAAAGCTGAAAGCAAAAGAAAAAAACCATTAATTTGATGTAAAAAAATGCAATCAGAATCTTTTATACCTTCGCTACGTTCAATATATGAAACACGATCGCTATTGTTGACTGTTGAAAGCACACTAAACGTGAGAGATAAACATTAACGTGTAGCTGAGTGTATTCTTACATACGCATATATGAATACATGTACTTGAGAGGCAATTTCACGGCTAGGAAATAGTTGTCTGATAAACAAAAATACACAAAAAAAAAAAATTAAAAAAAATAAAAAACACACCATTCAATCTCTTTTCCTACAGATTCACTCGATGCGTAGACTAAAAATTGATTTCAGTTCACAACCGGTTAGAATTTATATCAATTCTCAGATCACCTCATCTGCTCGTATATGTTTTCTAATCACGTCATTAAATTCATATCTCATATTTAAAACAACAGCGAAAAGCTCGAATGTTATAAAACCTAATCTACACGTTATGTTAATCTCAAAAGAGCCCGGGAGAGCTATGGTGAATATTAGTAATTTCTTACATTTTCTCTCAGATAGCTTTTTGAACGAAAACCCCTTTTATTTTATTCACCTCTGTCTGAATGCTGAATTTATTTTTGCGTGGTAAAGTTTGTCACGATAGTTAAGCATTTTATTTATAGCTTTTCAGATTAGCTGCGAGCACAAACATTAGTTGACCCAATAGGAAATTGAATGGTTTCTTATGATGTGTTTTATATATATATTTTATATATCAATATATATATATATATATATATGACAGGTTGGAGGGAAAGTTCTGTCGTATTTTATTCATGCATATTGCTTATATATGTACATACATATATGTATATATATATATGTACATATGTAAGTTCTCTCGTATTTTATTCATGTATATTGCTTTAACGCAATTTCAAGATATTTAATGTGATCTCCAACATTTGTATTATTATAAAATTCGCTTTTCTAAGATACAGTCCGTATCACTGGGTCGTGGATATTTTGTTCAAGAGAAATTCATAGTTCTTTTATTTACAATCATATTTCTTATAGGTAGAATTATTCGCAATTTATTTTTGGCAATACTTTCGACTGTTCAGCTTAAATATACTTTTTCTACCAACTCTCCCTTCCACAAATATTCTATGGATATACATTTTTACCGTCATATTACTAGTACCTAATTTTATACTTTCATTTTTAATTCATTAACCTGCTTTTCTGGTACTCGTTTTCCTCGGCCGGCCTGTTTTTCCTCTTAGGGGATTTGATTACTTGGCTGGAATGAACAGGACTTGGGATTTCCGTAACAGTATGATGAATGCTTAACTCTTCCGCAATTTGTCGACTTTTTAGATGTGGATTATTAACTATCATTATCGATCACTTTCTTGGATGCTCAGATCCCCGGAACGAAATTTGCCAGTTTTGACAAGTACGAACATTTTCAATATCTTCTCCAAATGCCGCACATAATCAAGCAATCAAGCGATGCGTTGCTTCCTTTTTCATACAAAAAGCAGGGTCATAAAAGCACTTTATCTACTAATGGTAAAAAAAGACTCCTTTTATATCATGCAGCAGCTAAAAAAACAAAAAAAAAAAAAAAATCCGAATGACTCACCAGCGAGATGTTTTTTATTTACAAGAAAAATTACCTGTCTATTTAAAATACGGTAAAACTTTTTCTCCAACCTAATATATTGGCAGAGTTAATATTTAAAGCTAATACGATATGCTTGAATCGCGTAACTTGCTGTAAAAACCAAAATTCATATGACATCGTCTTATTTATATTTTCCTAACAGTAGATAGGTCTTGAGACTAATTTAGTTGCTTTCCTGTCATAACACGAAATTTTCATAAATAAATTGTTGACCAAGATTCTAAGCAAAGTCTTGTGATGGCAATCTAAGAAAGAAAGTCATAGGTTTTGTTGCTGATTGTGGGCGGGCCAGGTTGAAGGTTGAACTTGGAAAAAGCGCAGAAAATTAATTGTGCGCACTTGAGATTGTAGCTTGATCATGTCCTTTTTCTCTCTCTTATTTCTTTTCAACAACGGGTTATAGACGTAGGTGCGGACAGGTCTACCAATAAAAATCGCTTGTAGATTTATGCAAATTATTGTCATTAAATAGTGAACCAATCTAAGATGTATTATAGGATTTTTAAAGCCGTATATTCCATTCCAGCTTCAAGTGGGGTTTCTTCCTATCAAACGTTCCTTTTAGTAACGAAATCGCTTAGTGCCTTGTGAATTTTTGTATAAGCTGCTCACACAGCATTATGTAAAATACTACTTTAGAGACAGACAGACAGAGAGAGAGAGAGAGAGAGAGAGAGAGAGAGAGAGAGAGAGAGAGA
>NW_024005953.1:0-12222 GCF_014805625.2 Glossina fuscipes
AAAAATCACTGACAACAATATTGTTTAAGCAAAGAAAAAAAAAAAAAACGGTGGTATAAGTAACCCAACCCCTATTAGGATAACGTGTTTCGAAATTTATATTAGCCGTTCACAAGAGTCATACCAATCGACATCGATATTATATTGGAAATACAGGTCGATATTATAGCTGGAATTTTTTAAAGAAATACGATCTGATTACTTTTTGTCCACAGTAGAATGCAACAGTGGCAGTGCAACTTGATATAATAATTTTAATGTGCAAGAGTGAAATTTCAATTGTTTTTGTTTTTGAAGAAATTTTATTTTTTAAAAATTATTAATAAAATAAAATGTAAACTAATTTCTTATCTTCAAAATTTTATTCAATATCCATTTCATCGACTCGAGAACGTACACGATTTTTTCGTTTATTTTTTTTGGATTTCGGTGGTAGAAAGTTTTCCAAAAATTCGATGGTATTACGTATGGTATCGGCACTAACATTACCTATATGATCACGATCAAAAAATATGACAGGCGCTGATTCGGTCGCCGCCTGTAAGTTTGCACATTCACATTGTCTTTTCGGAGAGACGGTAATAATCTCCAACCTTTCAGCTGTTGGAGTAGCGGTAGCTAAAAAGAAAAAAAATCGTAGACAAAATATATATAAAGAATTTGAGTACATTTTTTTTTTATATAGCCTGGGCTATAAGTGACAAAATGCTGCAATACGTAATATTTGCCATAAGACGTTGAGTTTTTACAAAAAAAAAAAAAGAAACATAAATTTTCACTTTCTGCGCAATTGCGAAATTTTCCTTCTCCTGTTCCATGGCAACTAAAAATAGTGGTTAGAACATTTTTCTCATGCTTCTAATGCGACGATTACAAGATACATTGACAATAATTTCATCCTCATGGAAAATCTTACGTATCACACTTAAACAGTTTGTGACTTATAGCCGATGTTGTCTTTGAAGTGAAATTGTTTGGATGATATGAACAAATGTGTAAATTGTGATTATTAACCAACAAGTGATGAATGTTTCAGTTGACTGACGATCTGCAGAGCAATAAATACCAAATTGACAAAATTGTAAAGTTTACACACTTTGTATTAAATACTCATTAGTACGTATGTCAACTTCCATTATTATACCCTACACCACAATCGCAAATTACAATATATATTAAGCTTGTGTAGACGTTTGTAGTACCCAGAAAGGGCGTAAAGCAGACTCACCTTTTATTATACTGATCGATTCAGAACTATTCGTTCATTTCAGAATCATTTTCCATATCGATTTTAACTTGTCTGTCCATCTGTCTGTGTGATGTCTGTCCATGTATTTTTGTGTTCAAATTGGTGCACTTACTCGTTTTGACTCAAGGATGAACTTTATTGTAAATGGTTCGGATCGGTTAACTTTTTTGGCCACTCCCTATATAACACCAGCTTTTGAAAAGTCGTTATATGGATAAATTGCAACATTCAAAATCGGACAAAGATCGGTGAGTACTAATGTTTTCGCGTTCTAAATTGGTGGCCGGGAAATTTTTTAACCCCCTCTCATATAACCGAAAACTAAACATTTATATGGTACAGAGGTCTAATTTTCTATATTTCAACCACATCGGATTTGGACCATGTAAATTTATTTTTGGGATACCTTCGCATAAAAAGATTTTTAGAAAATGTAAACCCTTATATGCCTATAAGGCCTGATTGGAGATGTTTTATGGCGAAAATTTGTGTAAGCTAATAATTTCAGACAAAAATTAAGTGGACCAAACTTGTCCAAATTTTGTGGAGGTAACTTTTATACCATATTATTATTATGGATCAGCTTCCACCATAACTTATTAAATCTTAGTCTTTTTTGCCCTAAAAAATAAAAATTTCGTAAAAGTCCTTACATGGGATGGGATTCAAAAATAGGTATCGGTGGTCCACATTTGGTGTAATCCATTTTTTTTATCTTAAATTACTATTATAGGTTTAGTTTTATCATAACATATTAAAATTCAGACTTTCTGCCTTATAAAGAATCAAAAATAGGCCGAGATAGTCCAAATTTGATAGAGTGAATTTTTTTTATCTTAAATTACTATTATCGGTTCATTTTCATTGAGAAGCATTGAATATTAGGCCCTTTTGTCATATGAACTTTAGTTTTCGTTAAATGAGAGGGAGTTCAAACAATTTCCCAAGCCGATCCATAGTTTTCACATCAATTAAAAATATCGAAATATTATTACTTGGCCATTTTTGCCCAGATATTTTGAAAATTCCCATTATTTACATATATCCACCTTCCATAATAGGGCGTTACTAAGGGAAATGGGTGAAATATCCTAAAAATTTTCAAAAGCGTTTTTCCTTGGTCCAAAACGGCTGAATGTACCAAATTTTATCAAAACATCTCAAAAATTTTGACTTATAGCTTGAACACAAATTTGCATAGAGATATAATAGACGGACAGAGAGGCTTAGTAAATGCTCCATCTATGTTAAGCGCTTCTGCGTGTTGCATACCTCAGCATAAACTTAATATACCCTATATAGATTTAATTAATTGAATTTAAACTATAAGCAACTTTCTGTGCAAGGTAAGAACTTCCTTTCTGAGTGTGAGCCTGTGAGGCACATCGGTTTATGATATATTATATATATATATATGTATATTAGGGTTGATCAATGCACTAAAACCCCATTTTTCCATTCCGCTCTTTAGGCGTAAGCAAATTATAACTCGTAAACAAACGATAGACGTTGCTACCTCATAAAAATAATATGGATTTTTTATCACTGCCAACTTCATTGTGTTAATTCCAGTAATCTAAAAACCGATGTATTAGTAATAATAATTAGCAACTAACGAAATGTAATTTGCTGAATACTTAGTAATAAACGTGTACTTAGTAAAAAGGGGGATAATTCGGTTTAGAGTAACGTCAACAAGAAATCCTGCTTCGACTCGAAACCGCGAGTGAATGGACATACATTTATGCTTCCTTGTGCAATTGTCTGAGGAAAAATATGGCCAAAGTAAAATATTCTTCATCTTCTTAAACATAAACTTTCCAACAAAGTTCGAGCAGAGCTTTTGAAAATGATCTCAATCTTTTAATCTCTCATGCCGCTGCTATCGAAATATTTTTTCAAAAAATTACAAAATTCACAAAATATACAAACAATAACACACAAACGCCCAAACAAACTAATAAAATGCATACACCGGAGTGTAAAAGGATCGATCACTAACAGCAAATAGGGTAAAACAAGGTAAAATTAAAATTCATCCTCACTTACGTAGAGAACCTAAAAGAGCCAAAAACTTACTTAATAAAACCAAAAGACAAAAGAAAGAACAAAAAGAACATCATTAAAACTTACTATTTGGACGAAAGCATTCCTTGATTTGTATCCATTTCTGACAGAACTGTTTAATGTATGAATCATTTTGACTGAATAGAGTTCTGGCAGCGGCGTCAACACGATTTTGCATGAATGGTGGTATGAATGGCCATTTCCCTCTGGCGGCAAAAAAACAAATGATATCTAAACCCATGATAACGATGATGATGATGACGACGATGATGATGATGATAATGATGATGATGACGATGATGTCAACGACAACGACAACAATTATCAATGTGGTTGCGATGAAGAATTTTTAAAGCAATAAAATTAAAAAAAGGTGAAAAAGAAAATAATGGTATGGAAGTATGAAAAAGCACGGATACGAGCTTTAACTTAGTACTTACATGGAATTTTAAATATATGAAAAAAACTACGATTCATTTCCAGATTTTTTATTGCATGTATACCAGCAGCAGGATTCTTCATATGCAATGGAGAGATTTCTTTTGATTTACGATAATGTTCCACATTAGGTGTTAGGCCAAAAGGAATTTCCTCAATTCGAACACTTTTCATGTAGGCTTCCGTATAAAGTAATTCATCGATAAATAATAATATAAAAATCGGTGTCATATACCGCAAGATTTTATTTTTTAATTTCATTATTTAATTGTTTTTATTTATTTATTTTTTTTTATTATATATGCATATGTGTATATATTTTTAAAAAAAAAAAATTTTTTTTTTTTTTTTTAAATTTATTTCAAACGAACGGTGGTAACATGTGAAAGTATAGTGGAAAACTGAAAGTATGAAATTCAGAAATTGTATCCTGTAGATGTTTTGCATGACATTAAACATCGCATGACTATTAGGATTTTTTACATTTATTTTATTTTAAGGATATAAACTCGTGCTTCTAACAATTAATTACAGATGCGTGGCTTATGTATAAATATATGCACATATCCACATGTATATTTTAATGCATAATATTTTATCAAATGACTTTTTAGTAGACCTGTAACACGGCTCTGTTTGATATCCAAGCACTTAGAGTAACATGTTTAATGCATATAAGAAAAGTTGACCTATTCTCATGTTATGTTAAATGGAAATTCAAGAAGCATGGGAATGCATTTATCTTATCGTTTTGTTTTTAGCAACCACGGATTAAGTTCTTTAATTCTAAGCTCTTTAGTCGGTGCCTACATGAATTTTGATCAGTGACATCTATTGGTGAAAACGATCAAGTATTACGAAAGATCCATGTAGGCAACAGTTAAATTCGTTGACTTTGACCTTTTTCTACATAAAATAACCGTTTTCCATTAAATATTATTGAGGCAGTCACTTCATGCAGACTCTAGTTATGCATTTTCGACATTCATTACTTTTATTGTTTGATTTGAGGAAATCTACTGCCGAAGCTCATCAAACACTTTTAGAAGCTTATGGTGAACGATTTGCAAGATCAAAAAATGTTAAAGACAATGAATTACAAGATTTAATGAATGGAAACCCAACTCTCGAAGAACTTTCTCGAATTCTCGAAGAACTTTCGAATAGCTTAGCAGTTGATGAATCAACATGTTTGAACACATTTACATGCCATGGGAAAGATCCAAAAGGTAAGAAAATGGCCGTCATATTTGATTGTATACGAATCGTTTCAACGTCGCAGTTTTATTGCCTGCCGGGAAAAAAAAGAAAAGTTTCCGTAGCGTAGTGCGATGGTCGATGAAAAGTGAATCTGTGAACTGTGACTGTAGATGTTGACCAACGTTAATTGAACCTATGGAAAGATGTATTTTTGCAAAAATGACCAGCAATAGCGATTAACAGGGGCAAAGTCATCCTGTTGCGTACCAACGCTTGGCCAAACGAGTCGGCTGTAAGAGTTATCAAGCATACAGTGATGCAGCTCGAAAGGGAAGTTCTGTCGCATCCATCATACTCACAATACATAACGACTTCTGATTACCACATGTTCAGATTGGTATAGCACTGGACGGTTTCGGAATGCTGAAGAAGTGCGAAAATATGTCAATAATGGGATCGCTGCCAAATCAATATTTTTCTTTCGACACGGTTTACTGAAGTGAAGATAGCCCAGCAAGTAAACCACATTTTTAAGGTTCGTGTTCTTATCGAAAATTTTTATAGTTTTCATGAAAACCTAAATCATCAAATCATCAGGATTTCGTAGACATTATGAGACAATATTGACAGCTGACATAACAACAAATGATAAGTAATCTTTTTTTTAATTAGATAAATCACTTCTTTATAAAAAAATCGAAAATAGAAAATATCTCATCGCTGTACTTTATCACCCACCACATTTAAATTTGACATAACTTAACTGCCAAAAGTAATGTGAAGTTTAGCATTTCACACATGATTTATTTGCCTGTGGTTATCGAGGTGCGTTCGAAAACGCACAAACTAACGTTTTTGTATAATATAAAGTGGAGCCGTGGAGTGGAGGAATGTAGACAATCAGAAACAATATGCACTTAAGGGTTAAATATGCTTCCATTAATAACAATCGTTAACGGGCTTGACACTAATGTTCGCCACAGCCACTTAAAACATCAGATTAACGCATTTAGTTAGATATCCATGGCTATCCATGGTTCGCCTTAATGTAAATATTGCATTCATATTTGTTTCTAGTATGTTGAAGGGCTGAACGCAATTGTACACCAAAGGCTTTTCAAAGCCTTTTTTTTATTAATTACATGCCTAACCTATTTAGCTTAACATAGATTCATAAAAAAAGTTAAATTTAAAAACAAGTTAATTTACTTAGACAAACTTCTCTGGCCATTTTCGGTATTTACGTACGAATAGCTAGAAAGTCAATCGCATCTGCATAAGCCAATTACAGAATGTAATGAATTTAATGCTTTAAATATGCGATATGCGATATTTCTCACATGCACACTATGATATGTATAAGAATTTAAAAGAGAAGCGAAAAATGTTTCATCGACTGCCTCCAATTTAGAAGCAGCCTGAATACAGGCAATAAAGAAATTCTTTTAACAAATCCCAAAACTTTCTCATAAATAACCAGAGAGAGTAAAAAATTGAATTACATTTTCTCAAAGAGAAATTTGATCGTCACACTCCTTCTTCTTAATAGAGAGAACTAACTCAATACAATATGCCAGAGAAAACTAATTCATATCGTCAACAAGCTGCATGGCTATGTATAAATTCACACTAGTGTAGGATATATCTGGTCGTGCACTCTGTGAGCTTACGGCACTATGGAACGTCAATGTAAAAAAGCAGAATTAAGAGAATTGTTGCCCATGCATGTAAGCGAGAAGGAAGAGTAAACCATTAAGTATTGTTTAACTGCAACAGCGCTGTAACTGTTAAATAATACTCTTAATGACGATAGCATTTATCTAGCTAGCATATCTTGTTGAGTAAGCTTACTCTCTGGTAGTAATGCCATATTTTCCATTTTCCTTTAAGTTAGGAGTGAGCATATTATATGAGTCGGAATCTTCTGGCCATGTGTCCCTTGACAAAATTCATTTACTATAAACATTTGTAAAACCTCAAAAAACAAATTAAGATACATATACATATACAATAACTTTTAATATAAAGTACTTGCAAAGAAATTGTCCTTCGCTGCCTGGCTATGAATACTACTTATTACCCCACCACCTTGCTTGTGTATATTAAGTTTTTTCACATGTTAGCAATATCCCGAAAGTCTTGAAATTAACCCATCTGTTATTATACGCGACCTATGCAGCATCATAAGCCAGTCTATTCAGCCGTCTGTCTGTCTGCCTGTCTTGTCCTCTTGTGTTCAACTTGCACGCCTAATTTTTGAGATATTTTGATGAAACCACAGACGCGTTTTGGCCCAAGCATGACAGTTATCCAAACAGGTTGGAATCGGACCAACTTTTCGAGCACTTCCTATATAATCCGTTATTTTCAAAAGTTGACTCATGGATAACGGTAAGGGGACGTAGGGCCGTGCCCCAACATAAGATTGTTAGTTTTTTTTTTTTTTTGTTTTCTCTAAGATCAAAACAAAGGCGCATGGCTACAGCGAAAACTCTTCTCAAATCGGGAAACATGTCGACAGTTTTGTAGCAAATACGACTTGGAGCTATTTGCTTTTTAAAAGAAATAATTTTACCCCACATCAAGAAGACCTTCTCAATAATATTCAACATTGGCTAAATTTTTCAAAAATTTTCTCAAAGGTCAATTAGAATGCAAGAACGGGTGGGCACAAATTGCACCTAATCAAAGGTGACCTAATTCTTCGACAGTCCTCTAATTCCGTAATACATATACGAAGAATATAGAGAATACATATAAACGAGAAAAGAACAGTTTTCGCTATAGTTACCATCCGTCTATATCTCTATAAGTTTTTTTGTACACTCAGAACCGGTAATAACCTATAGCTTAGAGCAAATATTTACTAAAATTACTCAAAGAGATCTACGGAAATGAAATTTGAGGTGAATCATTTTGTAGAATTAACGAACCTGAATTCAAAATCTGTCATTTAATAATCGATAAAAGCTAAGGCTGTCCATATTAATATACGATTCGAATTTATCGATTGCACGCCATTTAAAAGAAACGTTATTGCGTCTACTGTTAGTTCGCGCCAAATAAAATATGAGCTTTTAAGCATATAAAAAAGCTTGTGAGGCGGGTAAGATGGGTGAGATCGATTAATAACAGTTACGATCATCATTAGGCCAGTCTGCTATCTATCTATTCATCTCTTTTTAAGGAGGAATTTAAAGAATTGTTTAGAGAAATCAACGAAACACGTCACAAGATCACTTGGTTGCTGGAAAGTGAATAAGTTCGGCGAAGAGCGTTCTCTGTACGTTTCTTTTCTTCGAGCTACCGGATAAGAGAGTAATGCAAAGTTTCGCTAATAAAAGATATATTGTCACATCATTGTCATAAAAATTGAAATATAATTTTAGATAAGGAGCGAGTTTTTTTTATGACTCCCGATAGCGAGTAAACTCGATAGCTGTGAAGGCGTAAAGGGATAAAGTATGCATTTTTCTTACCATCGAATAAAAAATCTTTCGATCGTAAACTTGTGTCGAGTGATACTTTCAAATTACAACACCGAGAACCTTGTACCGGGCATAGACGTAAATAAAACAAACACTTGCAGCTTTTATTAGTTAATTTAATCCATTTTCCAAATAATTTCCTTTTAATATATTTTTTTGTTATAATGGTATTGCGAAGCTTTACACGATATATATAATAAAGCTTTACGCCGATGAAGCACACGTCTGCGGGTAAGTGCTTGCTATTCAAGGTGAATTTTATTTACGCAAATAAAAATCTTTTAAGAACTTACAGTGCTATAAATGCATTTCTGGTGTTTGTAATGAAGGGGAACAAATTTTATCATACGACTTAATTTATAAATGAATTCAGTTGTTTTTCTCATTCTTTAGGAACTCGTAAATTACTGAAAAATCTTTCGAACCATATCCGCGAGACTTAAGAGTGCGATATATTTGATGAGCCATTGCCCCCATTGGTATGGGTGTATTCGAACTTGTGGCGATACCAGAAGCTAAACCTAAATCTTTGGTTATTAATTCGGTGGAAAATCCCCCAGCGTAACCTTTATTGGCAGGTGCGGTAGGTGTTATACCGGGCACGGGATTGTATACTTCAGAGGACCAGCAGCGTCCTGTAGAAGAGTTCACAATGTCCGAGAATGTTTTTGGATCCAAGCCAAGGCGTATGGCCAAATTCATGGCCTCAGAAACTCCGATCATAGATATGCCCAAAAGCATGTTATTGCATAATTTAGCTGCCTGTCCCATGCCATAAGAACCACAATGTGTAATACGTTTACCCATGCCTTCCAAAATGGTTTTAACGCATTCGTATTCACTCTCAGTGCCGCCTACCATGAAAGTCAATGTAGCATTTACAGCGCCCGGAACTCCACCCGAGACAGGCGCATCAACAAAACGCCCCCCTTTCGCTTTAACTAACTTCTGCACTTGTTGAGCTACATTTGGATCAATAGTGGACGAATCGATGAATACCGTATTTTCATTTACTCCATTAGCGGTCATTTCTTCATAAGTTTTCCAGACAATATCGTTGTTTGGCAGCATAGTAATAACAAAATCTGATTTGCCGGCCAAATCACTGGTCTTGTCGTATACAGTAGCACCTTGAGCTTTCATTTTACCGGCCGCTTCTTTCGAAACATCGAAAACATGCAATTTATGTCCACTCTTCATCAAATTTGAAGCCATGGGTCCGCCCATATTACCTAACCCGACGAAACCAATGTTTTTCGAGTTTGCCTTGCTAGACATGGAACGACATGCTGTCGTTACACCCATGGCATTGAAACGCGACATCAAACATATCACACGTAAAGCCATTTCTTGATTATGTTTTACTTAAAGTTTTATCAAAAAGAGCAGCCAAACGATTATATAACTTAAAATTTGTCGAAAGCTGAAAGCAAAAGAAAAAAACCATTAATTTGATGTAAAAAAATGCAATCAGAATCTTTTATACCTTCGCTACGTTCAATATATGAAACACGATCGCTATTGTTGACTGTTGAAAGCACACTAAACGTGAGAGATAAACATTAACGTGTAGCTGAGTGTATTCTTACATACGCATATATGAATACATGTACTTGAGAGGCAATTTCACGGCTAGGAAATAGTTGTCTGATAAACAAAAATACACAAAAAAAAAAAATTAAAAAAAATAAAAAACACACCATTCAATCTCTTTTCCTACAGATTCACTCGATGCGTAGACTAAAAATTGATTTCAGTTCACAACCGGTTAGAATTTATATCAATTCTCAGATCACCTCATCTGCTCGTATATGTTTTCTAATCACGTCATTAAATTCATATCTCATATTTAAAACAACAGCGAAAAGCTCGAATGTTATAAAACCTAATCTACACGTTATGTTAATCTCAAAAGAGCCCGGGAGAGCTATGGTGAATATTAGTAATTTCTTACATTTTCTCTCAGATAGCTTTTTGAACGAAAACCCCTTTTATTTTATTCACCTCTGTCTGAATGCTGAATTTATTTTTGCGTGGTAAAGTTTGTCACGATAGTTAAGCATTTTATTTATAGCTTTTCAGATTAGCTGCGAGCACAAACATTAGTTGACCCAATAGGAAATTGAATGGTTTCTTATGATGTGTTTTATATATATATTTTATATATCAATATATATATATATATATATATGACAGGTTGGAGGGAAAGTTCTGTCGTATTTTATTCATGCATATTGCTTATATATGTACATACATATATGTATATATATATATGTACATATGTAAGTTCTCTCGTATTTTATTCATGTATATTGCTTTAACGCAATTTCAAGATATTTAATGTGATCTCCAACATTTGTATTATTATAAAATTCGCTTTTCTAAGATACAGTCCGTATCACTGGGTCGTGGATATTTTGTTCAAGAGAAATTCATAGTTCTTTTATTTACAATCATATTTCTTATAGGTAGAATTATTCGCAATTTATTTTTGGCAATACTTTCGACTGTTCAGCTTAAATATACTTTTTCTACCAACTCTCCCTTCCACAAATATTCTATGGATATACATTTTTACCGTCATATTACTAGTACCTAATTTTATACTTTCATTTTTAATTCATTAACCTGCTTTTCTGGTACTCGTTTTCCTCGGCCGGCCTGTTTTTCCTCTTAGGGGATTTGATTACTTGGCTGGAATGAACAGGACTTGGGATTTCCGTAACAGTATGATGAATGCTTAACTCTTCCGCAATTTGTCGACTTTTTAGATGTGGATTATTAACTATCATTATCGATCACTTTCTTGGATGCTCAGATCCCCGGAACGAAATTTGCCAGTTTTGACAAGTACGAACATTTTCAATATCTTCTCCAAATGCCGCACATAATCAAGCAATCAAGCGATGCGTTGCTTCCTTTTTCATACAAAAAGCAGGGTCATAAAAGCACTTTATCTACTAATGGTAAAAAAAGACTCCTTTTATATCATGCAGCAGCTAAAAAAACAAAAAAAAAAAAAAAAATCCGAATGACTCACCAGCGAGATGTTTTTTATTTACAAGAAAAATTACCTGTCTATTTAAAATACGGTAAAACTTTTTCTCCAACCTAATATATTGGCAGAGTTAATATTTAAAGCTAATACGATATGCTTGAATCGCGTAACTTGCTGTAAAAACCAAAATTCATATGACATCGTCTTATTTATATTTTCCTAACAGTAGATAGGTCTTGAGACTAATTTAGTTGCTTTCCTGTCATAACACGAAATTTTCATAAATAAATTGTTGACCAAGATTCTAAGCAAAGTCTTGTGATGGCAATCTAAGAAAGAAAGTCATAGGTTTTGTTGCTGATTGTGGGCGGGCCAGGTTGAAGGTTGAACTTGGAAAAAGCGCAGAAAATTAATTGTGCGCACTTGAGATTGTAGCTTGATCATGTCCTTTTTCTCTCTCTTATTTCTTTTCAACAACGGGTTATAGACGTAGGTGCGGACAGGTCTACCAATAAAAATCGCTTGTAGATTTATGCAAATTATTGTCATTAAATAGTGAACCAATCTAAGATGTATTATAGGATTTTTAAAGCCGTATATTCCATTCCAGCTTCAAGTGGGGTTTCTTCCTATCAAACGTTCCTTTTAGTAACGAAATCGCTTAGTGCCTTGTGAATTTTTGTATAAGCTGCTCACACAGCATTATGTAAAATACTACTTTAGAGACAGACAGACAGAGAGAGAGAGAGAGAGAGAGAGAGAGAGAGAGAGAGAGAGAGAGA
>NW_024005954.1:0-1188 GCF_014805625.2 Glossina fuscipes
TATTGTGGAAGAAAATTATCGAAAAGCAAAGAACAGCATATGTAGAACGTTATTTTTTTTTCATATAGAACGGGTACAGCCGTCGCATATAAAGTTAGTTAGAGATGCTTATCGCGAGAGCCTGTGCAAATAATACACGTAAACCCACGTGATGCTGGGAATAAAAAAAAAAAAAAAAAAAAAAACCCTTAACACACAATGAACACTTACACATATAATTGATTAATTAGAATCCATTTATTATTGTTAACAAAAATTTATAGTTAATAAAAATAGAAATACTTTCAAACATTTCGTTGTGTGGTTTGAGTTAAAACAGACCAACTTGGGAATGTAATCAAAAGAGAAAAAACAACGAAATCTAAATGGAAAAACCCATTAACCCACAATGAACAGTTGAATATATAGTTGATAAAAGTTAAATATACTTATTGTTGTTGACATTAATATTATAAATACGAAGTATATTAACGTAGGAAATACTGATGTTCGCGAAAAATAAGATATTTGAAAAAAAAAAAAAGGAATAATAAATATATGAATGAATGCGAAAAACAAAAAAGGGGCTTTTAATTGGCTTATTACAACAAAGTCCTGAAGATTTATCGCCGCTTTTATGTGCATGGATGCAGAGAAGTGACTCCATGAACTACTATGCATACATTTATTCGGCAGCCAGTGAAGCAGTCACCATCACCTTGTTACACCACCAGCAACGAATCAGAGGGAAGTAATAAAATTGAAGGCAGAAGCAACAACAACAGCAACAACTTATCGGGAGCACTAGGATAGCTGCAGCCGACAGTGAAAGCGGTGATATTCACCAAGTAAACGAACACTACCACCTTGCTTGTACTGTAAGTTATGTTATCTTTTCCTTTAAGCTATCCGATTTTGTTGTTACCCATGTGTGGCTAAGCGTGCGCTGCCACCGCTGTGGCTGAGGTGTAGGGGCGTGCACATGGTGGCCATGTAGGGCCGACGCTAGACGATGACCGACTGACCCACTGGCGACAGACGCACAGCCGGAAACTGACCAGACCTTTTCGTTCATTTAGTTTGTTTTTTTTATTATTTCATTCATTTTATTTTATTTTTATTTTATTTATTTTTTTTCTTTGTCTAAAGAAAATTTTTTTTAAATCCTCGGCGGCGAGGAAAAGAAAAAATTCAAGAGTTTCATGACAA
>NW_024005955.1:0-558 GCF_014805625.2 Glossina fuscipes
GCTCCGGCGTGGATCTGTTGGGCAGGGCGGCAGTATAAGGGGGGTTCCTGAGCGGTACGCCCACCAAACCGTGCACGTAAAACACGGTGGGGGTCGACTGTTCAGGAGGGAAGAGAAGGCAAATGTTGTGGGGTCCGGGAAGAATAATCGGGGGGGGGGAAAACGGAACCCCAGGTGCACACCCACGCCGTGCTCAGCCACAGCACGGGCGTTTTAAAAAAAAAAAAAAAAAAGGAAATCGAAGTCTCTAGGAGACATCCTTATTGTACACACGTTTATTTTTAACCATTCCTAGTATACATACGCACATACGTTGTTGATAACCATTCTTATTATTATACATACGTTTACATACGTTTTTGATAACCATTCTTATTATTATACATACGTTTTTGATAACCATTCTTATTATTATACATACGTTTACATACGTTTTTGATAATCATTCTTATTATTATACATACGTTTATTTTTAACCATTCCTATTATATATACGTCTATTTCCTCGCTATATATATATAGATAGATATAAAAAAAAAAAAAAAAAAAAAAAAAAAA
>NW_024005955.1:658-4714 GCF_014805625.2 Glossina fuscipes
ATATATATATATACATAGATGTAAAGGAAGAAATATTAAGATTAAGATACAAAGCATCTCTAAATAACGAATGTTGTAAGCACTTCGCTTGGCTTATTTCTTTCCGGTCTTAGTGGTCAGTTTTGCCACATTAATTACCTTTTTGTTCTGATTGATTGTTCTGCTTTCTGTTTCTCTTCTATCGATCGTGTCAAGTTACGAGCGAGATCGGACTGTTGGTTTAAGAAAGGGGGGTAGATTGGTAGTTTTTCTTCAAGTCTGGTTTGTACCTAGTCCTTGCGGGGCTAGGGTATTGTCTTCGGGGAGTTTTTTGTTCAAGGGTCTTCGGCTACCTGTTGTACGATAGCAGTAGGGCTAGAAAACGTAGCGATCGGGGGGTCCAACCTGGTATGAACCCAAGCTGCAATCCAGCCCACGCTTCACAGACGGTAGACGAGTCCCTGGCGACCCGATTGGATCCAGTATTACAGCAATACCAGCTCGGGGGAAACTACACCACCGTAGAGGATCCTGCAGATAGCAGTGCAGCATCACTCTTTAACAGCCTCAGCCGAAAGCTGAACCTCCTCTTTAAAATGTCCGACAACGAAACGACAGACATCACGCGCAACGCCGGTAGCGGCATCGCAGGTAATGGTCACAGCGGTCACCGCCAACCAGGCCCAACAGGAGAAACAGCTAGCTCGGATCTAGACCTAGCGAGCATGCTGAAACAACAACATGAAATGCTCCTAAGCTGCATACAGGAGATTAGCCACCTAAAGCAGGAGAAGTCCGCGGCAATGCAGCGAACCCAATCACGAGACAGCGAAGGAACGCAAAATTTTATGATAGCGGCATCGACTTCAACACCACAACCGCAGATGCCACCCCAGACAGTAGCGCAGCCCAGCGGCAGTTACCACCACGACCAGCAGACAGGACAGCAGCGCACCAGCGATGAAAACACCCGGAGGCGGAACATAGACCTCAATCGCTGGCACCTTAAATTTGACGGCTCCGGTAAGGGTCTGACGGTCGAGAGCTTTGTGTTCCGAGTGGAACGGCTCAGACAGCAGCACCAGATAAGCCATGAAGAATTGTTTGCCGAGTTTCACTGCCTAGTGACCGGTCCGGCCAGCAAGTGGTATTGGCAGCTACTCGAGGATAGAGAAGGAGACATCACCTTTGATTATTTCACGCTGAAAGCTGAGCTCCTCAACCAATTCAAGACTGCAGACTCTGATTACGAGATAATCCGAGAAGTCATGGAGCGAAAGCAGCAGCATGCGGAGAGCTTCGAGGACTATTACGCGGAGATACACGATCTGACATTCCGCCTACGCAGAAAGATCCCGGAGGCAGAGATGATTAAAATAATGAAGTCCAACCTTAAGCCTAGTCTGGCCGCACTGATTTTCGCCACCAGAGTGGAAAGCATTGGCGAGTTCAAATCCGAATGCAAGAGGGCAGAAAAGCTGTTGAGAGAAAATAGAAGCAGGCCGAAACACGTGAGCGAGATCGGTCAGGGAGGTGAAAATGGTGACGGGGTTCATCGCGAAGCAGTCGAAGCTCTAGCGCCGCGGCATGGTCCAAACAGCGACAGGCGACGCGAAAACGGCGGGGCTATGAAACACGAAAAGAGATGGATCAACACAGGCAACACAGGTAACCATCCGAACGAGCAGCAACATCTGCAACCAGCAACATCACGTACAGGCCAGCCAAAACAAGAAGCAGCAGCAGCAGTGGCAACACCCCAGCACTGTACCACCACACCAGCACCAGCGATCGCAGTGAAGACAGCGCAGAGCATGGCCTTCTGCCAGTCACCCTTCCACCTGATGACCTGCTATGTGTGCGGTATGCCGGGGGATCACTTTCTGAGGAACCCAGCAGAAAACACTAGAGAAGATCGATGCAGGTGTCCTTTCCACCACATGGTCTGTTTCGTATGCGGCAGGAATGAGAGCTACGGCGCTGTACCCGCATCGGAAAACACCAGGCTGGCGAGGCAAGCCGGGAACCCCTGCCAGACGAAACGTCACCCGGAACAGCAGCGACAACACCAACAGTAACATTAACAACACCATTAGCAATAACAACACCATCAACAGTAACAACACCACCAACAGGAGCAACCACATCAACATCAACACCAATAACATCAACAGTGACATTAACAACACCATTAGCAATAACAACACCACCAACAACAGCAACCACATCAACGTCAACACCAGCAACACCAACAGTAACATTAACAACACCATTAGCAATAACAACACCATCAACAGTAACAACACCACCAACAGGAGCAACCACATCAACGTCAACACCAGTAACATCAACAGTAACATTAACAACACTAGCAATAGCAACAACAACAACACCAGCCTCAGCAGTGACAATATTAACGCGAGCAGCAACAGGGCAAAACGATAACACCAGCAACGGATCAAGGCATCCCCGAGTACCGAAGCTTGGCACAGAGGATCGCGGACTACCAGCGGAAGCGACACGAGATTTTCAGCGCAGAAATTTCTAGAAGGCGAGCGCTCACTAGAAGACATGGAAAAATTCTGATATTACGCCAAAGGAGGCAGACGTACAAGAGGTTTCAGCGAGAGGAGGTCTCAGCGATTGTTTCCCTAGAACACGATGACAGGTTGTTTGCACGGACCAAGGTCGACAACACCGAAGTAACCGCTCTTCTGGACACAGGAGCCAGCGTGAGTTGTTGTGGGGCCGGAGCAACGAGATTCCTCGAGAATCGAAGACATCGAGTCGTTAGGCTGCAAAATCGACACGTTAACACAGCAAATGGAGAGAAGACCTCAGTGACGGGGCTCATCACCTTACCCGTCGAGTGGGAAGGCGAGACCAGGAGTATTGAGTTCTATATAGTACCAGCTTTGCAACAGCAATTCTATTTCGGCATCGACTTCTGGAAGGCTTTTGGCTTATCTGTCGCCACCAAAGCAGACACTATTAAGTCTCCGAATAAATGCCAAGCTTTAGATACCATAAGCCAAGGAAACGATAACTCCAAGAGCTACCGAAACTCGTCACTTCAACTGACTGATGTAAAGCAAACCTCTCTAGGTGAAGGTAAGGAAACATTGCCACACAACACACGCGAAAAGTTCAGCGGATCTATTGAAATCACCTCGTCAACGTCACCTTTATGTAATCGGCGTCAACAAAAGCAGCAGAGCCAGCTCAACACCGCTGAAACGACAATAGCAGTAGTAAGTCACCGTAACCAGCTATTGCCTTCTGCGACAGCTATCAGCGACATTGCTAATCATGCTAAGCAAAACGAACTGGCGAAACGTACACGCATCAGTGAAAATTTAAGTAGCCAACATAGTACACGGAAATCTTCAAGGTGTCATCCACCTGCAACTAGCGTAACTGCAACAGCTCAGCATAGTAAATCTTGTTCCCAGCCTGCCCCGCAAGCGTACATAAACCAGGCTCCAATAAATCTAGCATCAAGCGGCCGCTCAACGATGATAAACAGTGAACTCAAATTCTCTACCAACACGAGTAGTGGAATTAATAATGATGGCAGCAGTAGTCGAACACCTTTCGACTTGGCCACGGAAGCGTTGAGAGGTTCACGACCCATAGATCGCGAAAGGTTGCTAAACTTGCTGCAAAGGGTTGCAAATGAAAGTCAAGAGTATCGAATGCAAAACCAACTACTCAAAGGGTTGCTCGACTTACGGAATGGACAGATTAGACAGCTTAGTCACAAGGTGCAAGTTCGATGACACCAGCTAAAAGACAGCTAGCTAGCTAGTAGTATAACACACCAAAGATATTCTCTTCTCTAAAACCTCTTGAGTATACACCGAAATTGCCCGGCTAACTCAGTCGGTAGAACAGAGACTCTTAAACTCAGGGCGTGGGTCGAAGCCACACGTTGGTCCGTAGTAGTCGGTCGTTGAGGGTATAGTCGGTCTGTCCGCGGACTTTTTGACGTACACATTCCATATCGCAGGCGATATCGATGGGTCCGAGCTGTAACGGCCGCGAACAAACCTTGGGTAGGGTGTCTGTCGGTCTGTG
>NW_024005956.1:0-3989 GCF_014805625.2 Glossina fuscipes
AACCTCTAAATTAATGCAGCGAATGTTAAGATGAGTTCGCGCAGTGCAACTAAAAACATAGTAATTAAACAAATGCGTAAAACATGTAAGGAAGTTATTTTCGCGAATGTCGGACAGTTATCATATCCAAACAATGTTCACATGTTGGTTTTGCAGTAAACGGCACTTTTTTATACTGTAATTCATTTGCGTTACAGGGTATATTAAATTTGTCTATGTAACACCCAGAAAGGCTTAACATATACCTACTTGTGCGTGCGTCTGATGTCTGTCCATGTACGTTTGTTAGCAATTTTCAAAATATGGATGAAATTTGGTACACAGATATGCTTTGATCTAAGGACGGGCGCTGTTACAAATGATTTTGATCAGTATACTTCTTCGACCACTCCCCATAAGACGCCTTATTTCGAAAAGTCGTTACATGGAAAAAAGTTGCAATCTTTAAAATTTTTCGACAAAATTCGCTGAGTAAAAGTATTTCGACATTCTAAATTGGTACGAAAAATTTGATACGCGCGGGAAAATTTTTTAAACTCCCTCTCATATGACGAAAACGAATGTTTATATAGTAAAAAGATCTCACGTTCAATATTTCATGATGAAAATTGGTTCATAAGAGTTAATTGGTAAAGAAATCAATTTTACCGAGTTTGGACCATAGAGGTCTATTTTTTGAATACCATTGCCAGGATTCTCAGGAAATGTAAACCCTTATATGCCAAAAAGGACGAATGGTTAATGTTTTGTGATGAAAATTGGTTCATGGTAGTAATTTGACATAAAAATTAATTGGACCATATTTGTGCCACATGGGTATATATCTTGGAACCTTTAGAAGAAGGTTTAACTTTTAAGATTTTATAATGAGAATGGGTCCAGAGTAGTAACTTAGCAAAAAAATTAACGGCTAGGCATTTCGGATCAGAAAGGTCTATATTTTAGGTATTTACATATGCAGTGGTTATTATTAAGCAGTTTAATCAGTTTAAAAAATCATAAAATTTTGGGAAGGTAAATTAAATTTGTTGAATTTGGATCACGCAAAATGATGTTTTCCTTCAACAGGCGGACTTTCCTGAAAACTGTACCCTTGCATGACAATAATGTGAAATTTTTGTGTTATTACAAAATCTAACGATTAATTGCACTAGGTGAAAATGTGTGGGGTGTCTAAGGGTACGCCTTGCCCGACTATTATGTTACTTGTTTAAAATATTGTCGTTATCTATTAACGGCTGCCTCAGTTGGATGAGGAATAAAAAATTGATTTGTTGCTTATTACGCATAAATTGCAGCAGATAAATCTAAAAAAATTTGGACATATTTATATATTCTATGGACAATGCTGTAACACCTTTACAAAAATGGAAAAAATCAACCAAGTCTACTAATTTTATAGTGTGTCATAATATCATATTTTTTCCAAGGCCTTTGTAACGCAAAGAAGCAATTTTCGAAAAGACCGTGCAGTATTTAAATTCTTGAGTAGTATCAAACTCCTAGTACAACTGAGAAAGTCCGTACGTCTACCTACTTATCTGCGTTTCTTCGTTAAAGATTCTCCCGTTCACAAAAATCAAGAATCAATTCGTTCTTTTATCCAACGCTAACGCTACATTCGTCTTTTACGCTTTAGGAACAAGAACTTAAATGTCTTCAAAACAACACAATAAGAACAATTATAATAATAACAGCCTAGTTTAGAATACCAATGTCGACATCAGATTCTATTTGTCACTAAATCAAAAAAAAATGTAGCAGATCGCTCACAACGTTTGAAGCCGCAAATATACATAATCACTCGAAGTGCTTACGCTTGTAGCATTATCGATCTGTCGCACTCTATCGTGATTTACAATTTACGCTAAGTTTACATAATGTTACACCTAACCTAGTTAAGATAGCCTAAGTCTAAGATTAGTGGTAATTCTAGTAATAACCTACTTTAATCATACCTCAGTTTGGTCAGAAGTAACTTAGAATCTAAGTGAGAAGTAATAAGAAAAGTAACAATAAAGACTTAATAATAAACACGATATACAGAGCCTGTTAAATTTGGAGTGGTGTCGCTACACGCTCACGCAAATAATAACTTTCTCTAGAAAGTCTCCGTAAATTGATTTCTCCGAATTCTCAACCAACGATCAAAAGACCAAACACTGAGTCTACGGTCTCAGTTTCAACCAAAAAGATGGTAACTCCTGAAATCACCATCTCCACTTCCAATATAATATCTTCAAATCCCATCACAGACAATATTAATTCCGATCACGAAATGATCAACGGTTCTTACATTTCCTCTAACTTATCTCAAATCTGAGATCGTATTTAAAAATTACATGATATCAAGCCATCCCCTAAACCAAATTCTAGCATTAACACCACCACACGCCTATCTCGCGACCTTCGGATGCGTACCCGTATTCTGTCAATTAATAATGAAAGTAGCTCAACTTAATTGCACTAACATCCGGAACAAAATAAAACAGCTTGAACAATACTTTCATTATAAAGACATCTCCTCGGCCTGTCTTGATGAAACTTTTTAAGCTTCGTGATTATTTTTCTATTAAGAATTATAGCATAGTTAGATTTGATCATATTTCCAACTTCTCTCGTGGCGGTGGTGTGGCGATCCTTATATTTAACAAGCTTTCTTTCTCTTACGTTTGCAAATTGTGTACCTATTGAAGATTAGTTATTATCATTAGTTATTATATTCCACCTAATTGTAATGTTTCTGGTTCTGCAATTAACCGGTTCTTTTCTTTCAGACCCCACATATTTGCATTAATATGAGGTGATTTTAAAGCTCAATATGTTTGTGGGGATAGTCGCTTCTCCAATTCAAGCCGCAAACAAAATCAAGATTTTATTTAGTCTTATTAAATAATGATATCCCCACCCATTTTGTTTCCGTCTCTTCTTGCATAGATCTTTCGATCTGTACATTTAATCTAAGTTCGCTGAGTACCTGGGGGATCCTTCACGACACATTTGGCAGTTCTTACTGGTAAGTCGAAACTGGTCTTTATTTGCATACTATTAACCGCTGCCCCTCACATAATGTTGGAAAGTATATCAAACCTTCTTTACTTAACAATATTATCCGTAACATTTCAAATACCATCCATGTTGTTTCTGATAATTTCCACCCTTAAAAAAATTTTCGAGAAATTTATATAATCACGTCTAGAATGGTATCTTGACTTCAAACATATTCTCAGCAATCTTCAATTTAGTTTTCGACGTTGAAGAGTTGTGCAAGACAACATTGTCGCTTTGTGGTCAGCAATAAATTCAGCGTTTACTAAGAGAGTTATTCTCATTGCCTGCGTTCTGGACATAAAATCAGCATTTGATTCTGTTAATACCAACATCTTAAAATCTAATCGTCTCTCTTGGAATCTCCCAATCAAATTCTCTAATTTGGTATGTAACCTCTTCCTCTATAAGAACATTAAAGATGATGATGTTGCTGTGCAAAGGAGAACTTTTACAGCCGTTCCTAAAAGAAATCTGTATACAGTCGTCTTTGCTTTATTTTATATACTAACAAAGTTTTCAGTTCCCTTCCTGAAAACATCTCAATCCTGCGCTATGGTAACAGTCTTGTCATTTTTAGTTCCAACTACTCACACTTAAAGTTAAAAACACCAAATGCTTGGTCTTTTCAAAAAAAAAAAGAGGGATCCCACGGCTTCTCCTCTGCTCATGTGGTTATTTCGACTTTTTAGGCTTTGTTTTACACTCGAAACTTCCGCCAGCACCTTATATTGACAAAACTGCTGAACAATGTTTTCAACTCTTCATTGTATTGAAACTCATTTGTGGTATTTCTTGGGGCTTTGACCCTTCATGCATGATTGAACTGCATCTTGGCTTAATCAGACCAAAATTAAAATACGCCTGTTCACTCTTATTGGAAATTCCATAGAAACACCTTCTGAAATTATGCAGAGTCCAATGGAAATGCCTTCGTCTTT
>NW_024005957.1:0-2179 GCF_014805625.2 Glossina fuscipes
AATCCTCGGCGGCGAGGAAAAGAAAAAATTCAAGAGTTTCATGACAAAGTGGCGCCCAACGGGAATTTAACCCGGTATAAAGTTTAAATTAATTAAAGAAAATTCATTTTCTAATTAAAGAAAATTTGTTTTCTAAAAATTGGTAAACGTTGGTCGCTATATTTCATGACAAAGTGGCGCCCAACGTGAACGCGGACATAACATAAAATTTTTTTTTTTTTTTTTTTTCTCTTTTTTTTAAATGATCAAGGTTGGTCGCCATTAGACTTCATGACAAAGTGGCGCCCAACGTAAAAGCGGACAAGTGTAAAATATTTTTCTTTCTTCCTTTTTTAAATGATCACCGTTGGTCGCATGACAAAGTGGCGCCCAACGGAAAGCCCACACACTACAAGGTGTACGAAATTTGCTTTCTAATTAAAGGAAATGTGCTTTCTAACTAAAGAAAATTTTTTCTTTCGTTTTTAAATGATCGAAGTTGGTCGCCATAAATTCAAGACAAAGTGGCGCAATTTCGACCTATTATGATGATTTTTAGGCTATTTAGCTTTTGAATCAATTAAAGAAATTTGTTTTTGAGGAAAAAAAAATTAATTAAAAGAAAAAAGGGCGAACATATCCGTTTTTCTTTCCTTTTATTGATTAAAGTTGCCGACGGTGTAAAACCCGGTGAAAAGGTTTTTCAATTTTTGATGAAAAGGGAAACCGCGATCTATTATAAAATTTTTTCTTATTGATAAGCGTTGGTCGCCATAAATTCATGACTAAGTGGCGCCCAACGAAATAGTTAGCCCAAGTATAAAGTTTTAAATCAATTAAAGAAAGTTCGTTTGTAAAAAAAAAAAAAGAAAAAAATTTTGATTAAAGCAAAAAAAAAAAAGAAAGGAAAGAAAGAAAGGAGAAATTTGTTTTTTTTGCCTTTTAATGATTAACGTTGGTCGCTGTGCTCCATGACAAAGTGGCAACCAGCGACAGACGCGGACATAAAATATATAAATATATAATAAAGCCTTTCTTCCTTTTTTTTTTTCTCTTCTTTTTTTTTCTAATTTGATAAACGTTGGTCGCTATACTTCATGACAAAGTGCGTGACCCAGTACAAAGGTTGTAACAATTGATGAAAGTAATTAAAGAAAATTTAGTGTTTTGAAAAAAAAATAAATCTCGTGTTTGGGCATTATTTCCTATACCGAGTATTTGTTTTTATTATCAATTGTAACAAGTTAACGTTCGTATATATTGAGACTCTGTGGAGAATGTGAGAAAACACCGTAAAAAGAATCAAAAATCATTTAATGTTTTTTCCTTCCACCCCTAAACGATTATTTATAATAACAGGTGCCTTTCCTTGATTGGCCAGACTACTCTATACCAGCATTTTAAGTTGTCTGTCTGAAGTTACCAAGCAGTTCACAAGAAACAGTGGACAGTGAAAGTTTGATATCAATGTTTGATTCTGATTTTTTTTTTTACTTCAGTTTTTGATTCTATTGCTTTTTACTTCAATTTTTGATTCTAATCTTTTTACTCCAATTGTTGATTCTAAAATTTTTTTTTATTATCTCATTTTTTTTTTTTATTCTGAATTTCTGCTTCAATTGGTGATCCCAATTTTTTATTTCAATTTTTGATTCTAATTTTTATTTCGATTTTTTTTGATTCTAATTTTTATTTCAATTGTCGATTCGATTTTTTTTTTATTCCCATTTTCATCCTAATTTCTATTTCAATGTTTGCTTCAGATTTTGCCCAATTAAAATAATTTTTAAAGTAAATAGTTGTTTTGAATGGTCCTCTCCGAATGAATTGTTTTTTTCTTTCAACGCGAAATATATACATAACAATAATGGCACAGAGTCAAGACGAATTTAACTTGTGCTACAGATAAATCTATTTCGTCGCGGGATAGATTCATTTAGTTGCCTTAATGCAAGACGGTTTCGTTACACGAAGTGATGCTTGGCATCAAGTCAATTTTATTTCGTTGGATGTCATGGACGGAACGGGAGAATCCGCCAGACTTCCTCTTAGTAATGGTATTGGGTAACGTCTACACAAAAAAAATATATGAAATGAAAAAGAAAAAAAAGGAGAAAGAAAAAAAAGGGGTAATGATGGCAATAAGAAATGATAGTATAAGGGGGGTTCGCCAAACTGTTATCGCAGTTCTGTCGCTCCG